>NC_081408.1:418391888-418691888 GCF_030272615.1 Cryptomeria japonica | reverse complement strand
ATTCAATAAAGCACAGATGGTCAAAGTAGTGAGGGAGAGGAACCAGTACAAGGCGTTGTATGAAGAAACTCTAAGGAGAAGTGGGCAATAGGTGCCAATGGTTATTACTCCGGATAGCTCTCAATGGAAGAAAAATGCGAGGAGTTGTAGCAAGAAAATAAAAGGATATTATAACATATGCAAAGTGTGAGGGCAAATACTGCTGGTGTATTACTAACTAAAAGATTTGAGGTTTTACAAGGCTTTCTGAAAGAATTCTGGATAGTATTTCAAAAGAACATGGACAATGTAGTTTCACACAACAGAATTTCAAACAGATTGGGAACAAGGTTGCATGATAAAACAATGGCCAAAGCGGAAATAAAAAAATAAAAAAAATAAAGAGGTTGCTGGCTAAACACAATAGATTTGATGAAGAATTACAATTTGAATATGATGAATGCAAACACACTGTTCAACATGGTTTCCCAGAGTTAATTGATCATAAGGGTGAGATAAAGGATAAAGATGTATGGATCTCAGAATGCCATAGTCTTCTCAATGCCGCCCTTGATATTGCCCAAATTGATGGAATTGAATTGAAAGAGATTGTGAAACAGATGGAAAAATTTGTCACGTTGGAAGTTATTGTCAGGGATATCATCCATGATGCAGACACATATAAGTCAGAGAAGTACTTGGAGCATATCTAGAAATGCGGCAAGATGCTGGGAGATCAGACCTGATGTCTAAGTTGGAGCCCAGAGTCATGTTTTTCTATGTTTTTATAATATGCTCATATTGTAAAGACAATTTTTAGGAAGTTAGTTTTTGTTAGTTTTAGTTTTAATGAAAGGGTATTCCCTTTCACTTTCAAACTGAATCCTCATCTATAAATGGAGGATCTTTTAGAACAAGTGGGGGAGATACCTCAAGTTTTATGATCTTATCAAGACAATTTTATACAACACTTATGCAGTTTGTTTTTTGGAAATATCAAAGTTGATGGATGATACATATTGAAATCAACTGGTTTGATTATCTATTTTCAATATAAATTTCAAGTGTTCTTCATTCTGAATGGTATATGCTTTTCAATTGATTGATTAGTTCCATATGATAAATCCATTTTATTAGATTGCGTCAATGTGTTATCTTATGCTATTATGATTGAGACTAATTTCCAGTTTGAGCATCAGTTTGAAAGGTTGGTTGGCAAGTTTCAAATTGTCTTATTGGTCTTTCAAGAGAAAGTTAAAATTCAATAAGACTAACTGCATTTTATATTTCAGTTACAATCCATATAGATGCTTTTGATGTGATGGTCTTGTTTTGAAAACAAGTTATTAAAACTGTCTCCATGGTTATACATAGGATCTTTCAATTTGAAATAGTATGAAATTAGTAAGGGATGAAGGCACTGGTCTGTTGTTGATTTGATATAATTAAAACAGGTATTTTCAGAAGCAATCTTCATCAAGGAATCATACTTTTAATTTATATAGGAATAACTTCATGAACTTTATAAGTAAGCATTTCATAATTTTCAACAAGCAATAGATATAACCAGACAAAATTCAAGAATCATTTGCCTCCTCGAAGGGTCACTGGTTTTTTGAAAATTCGCTATAGAAAAGCCTTTAACCGGAATTCAATAAGTTCATGTTTCTCAACCTAATTGAAATTGAAGATCATTAATAAACTATTCAAATGATAAATTACATCCCACTTTAACTTAAATGAAAGAACCAATAGAGAAGTTCCTCTCACCCTTTGAGCAAGCCCTATCTGATCAAAGTTATCGTGCATATCTATAGATTCTCAAAGCCTATCATAACCTTCCTCTTCTACATAAATTTCATTCAAAGCCTCATTAATAATAGCTACATTGTTTCTCTATACTGCAACCATGTACGGTTTCACAAGACGGAGATGTCCAACGTGGATAACAAATACAAAAGAACAAAAGATACTCATGAAATTTTTCCAAACCAAATAGCTTCTAAAGAGAACATCTAGAAAAACTTAATACCCAAGTGAAAGACATCTCGGTAATCCTAAAAAAACTAACATAATAAAAGAGTTAAGAGCCATACCTTACGCATGATATCAACCACTTGTGTGTTGTCTACCCTAAGGGCAAGGACATTCAAGAGGTCATTAATAAGATCTGGGTGTTCTTGCAAATAAAAGTGTATAGCTTTATAGTACAATTCAACATTGACCACTTTAACTACAACATCTTTGAATTGCATATGATCCCATGCCTCTAGAGAATGGTTCATGATAGTAGTGGGAGCATTATCATATTCATCATCTTGAATATATAAATATGTAAGTTCCTTCCAGTGCTGCTGCTCCTGACAAACACGGATATGAGTTCATCAAAGCGACTCCTATTTTGATAGTAATCATTGACCTCTTCCAAGTCATCTACCTGGAACAAAAAATAAATATCAGAACACAAAAAATATCAATTTCTCACCTTCACAGTTACACATAACACTGCAAATGAACCTTCCCAGATTATCATGAAAAAACAAACAAAAAATAAACCACTTACTTGTGGTGTTGTTGTTCGTGTTGGCTTTGTTGGACCGTGTAATTAAGATTCAATATACATTATTCAATAATATTAACTATGCAACATAATGAAATATTGAAAAGTGTGTTATCTTATTGAGCTTCACTTGGTTTCAAGAATAGTTTAATAATCTCTACTTAACAGGGCCAACCATGTGAAGGTGGAAGCTCATTTGGCCCCTTCCCCCCTAACATCACTCTAAATTCCCCGTTAACATCTAACATTGACTCATTGTTTCATCCATTAATAAAATATAACATTCATTCATTATCACATAACATACAATAACACATAACATTCATTAACACTCATTAACATGCAACATTCATCAATATTAATTAACACATATCATTCATGAACATTCATTAGCACATAATTACATTCATTAACACATAAAACTCAGTCATTATCAAATAATGTAGATTACAATCATTTTTTTTTGAAGCTATGTAAAGTCTAATTGGAGCATCATTTTCTTCATCATTTCCCCCCTCTTCAGTTGTTCTTCCCTCTTCTTGTGATCTTGATGTATGCCTAGTCCTCTTCCGAGGATGAGGACACCGATGCAAAGGGGGGTCCTCTGCAATAACAAAGAAATGGGTTAAATTCAAATCATTTTTTATTTTTGTTACAAGTATTTCATTAATTTAAAGAACATTACCTTGGTGCTCTTTACCTGATGGGGCCACATCATCTTCGAAATCATTTTGTCTAGCCTCAACCTCAACATGCTAAACACCCTCTAGATCCTCTAGAGTTGAAATACGAAAGGTTACATTAATCAATACACCAATTGCAATTAAATTTGTTTAAAGGAATAACAGTGGTCCTCTTTACTTGACTGGGCAACCTCACATTCCTGATGTTGTCTACCCATATCATGCTCTACTTAGGCCCCACCGACTACATGCTCTAAAATATTAACAAAAAAAGTTACATTAATTTCTACACCAGTTACAATTTAAGATGTTTATTTGTATTAATAATTACATAAAAAAAATTGAATAGCAAATGAATACCTCCACTATTGGGATGCACATCCGGACCTTCATGTGGAGGTTGTGTTCCACGATTATCAGGCTGCATTCCAATGTCATGCGCATTGTTATAATTTCTTGCTTAATTAAAACAAATAAATTCACTTTATGTTGGAACTTAACATCAAATGGATTATTGGTAAAGTATTCAATTTGAAATTATTTTCATATAGCTTATTTACCTATGTGATAGATGCACCAGAATCTCATGTTTGCCCACTCAATTCTCGTAGCCATTTAGCCATGACTGTATAGCCTTGCTGGTAGGCAATTCTCATGTCATCTTGTGTGGGCGCTCTATTGAATTCAGAGCCCTGCATTTTTTCTTAGTATTGTGAATTTTTCTTGTATTGTTCGATAATAAAAAAATTGTTTGCAATTTACAGATATTTTGATTTGATATTTCATTTATTGATATTTACAATTCGCGCGGCAAGTTTCATATAACCACCGGAGCTGAGTCTGTGTTGCCCATTCTTTTCTTGTCTTGCCTTGGTTGCCTTTGACGTGTCACTCAGTCTATGAAAATTTTGAAATATGTTAGATTATATAAATATAAAGAGTAATTAGTACATAATTAATTTCTTAATAAAATCACATACCTTCTTCTGGCGTTTAGTGGTGTATTTCCTTTTTTCCTTTCAATTCTCTCCTTCGCATCCAAAATTAGGTCCTTCCACTCCCTCTCTAGAATCATTGGGGGACGCTTGTACTTTACTATCTTCTCTAAATGTGTCTTGTACTGGTCCCTCACATACTTTAGATATGTGCCAACTTTTTCAAGGAGCTTGATTTTGTTGAATGTGTCATTTCTGAACAACTCAGCCATACAGTTTGTGAGTTCATCTTTTAACCTATTTTCTTGGTCATTCCACCTTTTAAGCAAAAACAAACCTATTAGATTTAGAAATGAACTGAAGCTACCCTTAATATAGTTCAAGAAATGGATCAAAGGAAAACTATTCTAGAAATGATGTGAAATAAAAATAGTGGATTAGGGTTAGTTCACATATGATGTTCCACCTTTTATGTATGGTGGGCCCAAACATTTGCAATGCAATGTCATTAAGATTTTTAAAAAAATATCATTTCCTACAAAAAAGTCATGGGATCATTAGTCCAAAATGAGTGATCAGTAAGTAAATTACAATTACACTATATATAATAATTTTAAAGTACCTGGAACCTTTTGTATCTTCAAGGGAATCAATTCTTCGTCGCTCACCACCAATGTGGTCTGCAACATTCCCATACTAGCAATACGGGAATATCTAGGAAATGATGGTATGTTATCACTAGTATTTGCCTTTGGCGCATCCTCATCTCCTACTGCAGAAAATGAATCCACTATAAAATGCCCCCAAGAAATAACACTTCAAGGAAAATATACACATAACAAAAGAGAGAGCAAAAGAGGGATCTACCAATAGTGGGCGGGTCAACATGATGAGAAATAGAGGACGTCTGCATGTTGCCTGTTGCCGACATTGCAGTCGGCAATACAGATGGGGATAACCTCGAATGAGGTGGCCTTTCCATAGGAACATTGGCAACACCTAAAGAATAATACATTAAATATATGAAAATTGCAAGAATTGTAAACAAGGATGAACCTTTATTAAGAGTTGTAAAGAAATATGAACCTTTATTAAGTGTTTGATGCTAATCTTAATGATACAACAGTATGAAGGAGAATAAGGAAGGTAGGTTTTGATGTAGGACAAAGGTATGGAAATTTGTGACAAGAGGGCAGTCTAAGTGATAAACTAGTATAGTCCTTACAAAAGATAGTCCATGGAATCTATTTATTTAGATTGCTTCAATGTGCTATCTCATGTTTTCAGACTTCACACTGTCTTATTGGTCTTTGTAATGTCCCTACTTTGAAAAATAATTTAATAATAGTAAATTAAAATACAAGTGATCAGATTAGATCAAATGAGAACTTCTAATTGTGCAACTAAATACTTTATTAACAGTTTAATAAACTATTATGACAATCATATACACACACAAAACTTATTATTATTCATTCTAATGAGAGAGAAATAGTATAGACAGGGAAAGGCTTGTGTAAATAACACTAGCATTAGAAAAGAAAGTTCACAAGTCCAAAGGAGTAGTTTTAATGTATAGAACATGGTCATCACCTGCACTACCTGCAATACTCTGATCATGTCCACCAAGTTGATGATGACACATGAAATTCTGTAAAAACAACATGTACATATTTTAGTTAGTGACATAAAAGAGTATAAAATATAAGCCATTAGTAAACTTTTGTTATAATTAAAGCTTTCATTACTGCTTACTCATATGTTTTCTACTACTTGCATCAATTGATTCAGCCTATCTTTTATCTCATCAGTCTGAGGATTCGTGCATATCAAAACAACAATATCTTTATTAAGTTTTGTGATAGACAATTTTATCACTTCTACAAGGTTTGTGGAAATTGCGTAGTCCTAATCGCTTAGCACTGTGTTGAGGTGACAAAGTAAGGGAGGTTCCTTTCCCTTTCCCTGAACATCCATCTATGACAAGAATATTATTAAGACTATCAAAATTACTCCAAAACACACAAGAAAATAACATAATAATGTAATAGTTTGCTTCTATCTAATTTTTACAATTACAATGAGGTTTACTTGCTCAGTAGAAGTGTTGGTACGTACATCCTTGTCTATGCTATGTGATGGATCCAGGTTGCCCTGTGACAAAGAAAAAATATAAATGCGTTAGTGAAATGAAACCAATAGACAACAAAAAAACTTAATAATAAGATGGTATATTCGAGTCATTAATTGGAGGCTGGTTTAAATGGTATATAGTACATACCACCCCCATGTTAGTCACTTTGTTTTTATCTATATGATTCAAATTGTAATCAATTAGCAGCTCTTCCCCTGCACTTATTAATTTTATTGCACACATGAATACATGATTTCCCTCGCGCTCCTCAAATTTGTAATTGGGTTGCTTATTAGTTGACCCAGGTCACGTACTATTTATAAAACCTGCAATATTCCCCGTTGCTTTTGGCCTTCCATCAATGTATACAACCACTCATTTACTTTGGTCATTATCTTTCTGTTGTATATAATTTGCTAACAGTGCATACCTACACATACTTTTTTTATATCGAACAATCTGCATCCAATTTTTGTAATTGTAAAAAGGTCCGACATACTCCATCAATTTAGCAGCTTTGTTGTAATAGACCTTTATGCCGTCCATGGAACTAGGCCCAAACCATGTAATGACGAAGGTGCTATGAGATATATCCTCTTGTTAACACAAAAATCAATGTTTATTGGAGGAAGTTCCTTGGGTACCCTTTGTTTCTGTAGATGTTTGTACCTCAAGGCCATCTCGATGTCACCTTTGGTCTCATCATCATAAGAACATGATCCCCCTTTAGCAAGGAAAAATTCCATGTGTTTATTGAATTTTCTTCTAATATTTTGACCTCTAGTTGATCTCCCTATTTTAGACCTACTACATGTTTCACTTTTGTCGACTATTCCTACATTTCCCTCACTCGAAGAAGACACATCTGAGAAGTACCTATTTGGTGGTACCTGCACTCCATCAAATGAGAGAGTTAGTTGGTAATGAGAGAGATATTTTGCAAATGAGGGTAATGTTGATGAAGAAGTCGGCCCTGAAGTTGACATTGAGATTAAAAATTGAATAAGTTCAATTGGGGCCTCAAGTGTTGATAACTGTATTAGATTTGCTGCTAATGTTGAGGTTTGAAGAACTGAGGAAGTTTGTTTTCCTAGTAATTTTTTAAAAATAAACTATTTCTCTAGGGTGTATTGACTTATACCCCTCGATCCATGAGATTGTGCAGGATCCTCGTCAAAGGGGTTTAGGTTCCTGCCTATGTAATTCAATTATCTTATGTTAGCTAAAAATTACATGATACGTATATTAAAAATTACATAGTACCCAACATGAACAATATGCAATCATCATAACCATTGTATATTTTTTTAATCCTTACCTTTACTTTATGTAGACTGTGCAGGATCCTCAACTAAAGGGTTGACGATGTCTATAGTCAATTACCTATTTACACCAAGGGTGACAGCATCACACAAAATATATACATGAAATCAACACCAACAATTGAGCATCATAAGCAATACATTTGTAATTTTATAAACAATAAATACATATGTATCATGAGCATCATAAGCATCACATATGTATCATCATATATGTAATTGAGCATCATAGGCATCACATATGTATCATCATAAACATGTAATCTATCACATATGTATCATAAATCACCATCCATCACATAGCTAATAGACAATCCACATTCCATAAATAAACAAAATTCAAAAAATGTCAAATGTATCATCATAAACATGTAATCCATCACATATGTATTTTAAATCACCATCCATAACATAGCTAATAAACAATCCAAATTCCATAAATAAACACAAAGTTCAAAAAATATCATACATTTCATTCATGTCATTGATCTTTTTCTTCATCATCATCATCATCATCATCATCATCATCATCATCATCATCATCATCATCATCATCATCCTCATCGTCACCATCATCACCATCACCATCACCATCATCACCATCACCATCATCACCATCACCGTCACCATGACCACCATCACCATCAGCAACAACATCAACATCATCATCATCATCATCATCATCATCATCATCATCATCATCATCATCATCATCATCTTCTACTTCTTTGGTATCTTCTTCTTCCATCTCATTATACTTTATCGGCCTTCCTCTTGGGTCATGTCTAACAACAAATGATCAACCCAGTTTATGTGGAACCTCTGATTAAAATACATGCTCACATTGGCTTGGAAGAACATAGGGCTCATCCCCAATTGGCTCAAATGACCTTGTATTAACCATTGTAAATCCATTATCATGTTCAATAACAGTTTGATCAGGATCATTTTTTTTCAGTCGCAGCCTATACCATTTGACGATGAACAAAACTAATTTGAAGGAATTAAAGTCACAATCAAGTATATCATCCAAAATGACATAGTATTGATTTTGAGACTCTTGAGGATGTATGTCATTTCTAGATGGAATATTGGTCACCTCAAAGACTGCAGTTATCCCAAAATCACAAGTTTCCTTCGTGTCATCCAAATTTTTGATGCAAAATTTATTAGCATTGCAACACATAGCCTTGTGGTGTTTGACCTGCAATATGTCTAACATGTTAAAATTTTTGCATCGTGAGTTGATAAACATATGGGTGATTAATAAAATTATACGTAACTATTTATCTCTTAAACCATATGCTTAATCAATTTCCCTTTGCGTAACATTGGAATCTCCATTACGATGAGCTTCTTTAACCAATGAAGCCACACCTTCCCATGTTAATGTGCGACCAAAATGTTGACATCGTTCAATCCACACCATCATCCAATCAAGATTGTTTGCAATATACAAATGTAGCGCATCCCACTCCCGACCAACTATATAAATAATCAATAGACGACTTACAATCGATTTATTTAGAAGATTAAGAATTAATCAACTACAATAACATGTTATAATTACCTCTCACTTTCTTCAATCTACCTTTCTCCATCAAGTACTCCCCTTCAAATTTGTTAATGGGGTTGGGATCCCAAATGCGATCTACATGGACCTCTGTTGCAAACTTAGGAAGATATTTAATAATGTACACCATAGTCTCGTATACCATATATCCCTCCACCATAGAACCCTTGGGATGTGCTCTTTGTTGAACCAAAGCCTTAAAAAATTTCAAGTGCCTCTCAACCATCCACACTGACCTAGTGCGTATAGGTCCACACAATTCATTCTCCTCAACTTAGTGTATGAGGTAGTGTTCTTGTGCATTGAAAAAAGTTGAAGGTAGACACTTTTGCATTTCACACATTAAATGAAGAATTTTTCTATTCCAATATTTTATATCTTCTTTATGGGATTTCTTTAGATGACAACCACCTAGAAGAGATTCAAGATGCAAAAATATATAAACGAGACTTTACAAAATAATATATAATATATTACATAACAAGTACACAAATCATAAATATATTATCTATACAAAAAATTGAACAAAGATCACTACTTACCTCATGTATTTTCCAAGATCATATATACTTGTTTGACATTATTGTGAAACTTGTCTAGGAGAGATAGAGGTAGAACATGCTGCTACAATTATCAAATGATCTTTTCATTGTTTTATAACATAATACAATGAAAAGTACATGCGTAGTATACAAATATTTAGTAAATAAACAAGAACATGAATTACCTTAATGAAGGTATGCCAATCATGTGTTTTCATCCCTAGCCCAAATTCACTTTTCTTTGATATGAGATTGTTTATGTTTGCAGCAAATCCTGTGGGAAATCAATTTTTTCATATGACTTTTTTTATAGCATTGCTTTTCTGGTCCGTTAATAACTAAGGAAGGCCACTTATATTAATCTGGTCTCCATTTCTATTTGATTATATGAAATTTTTCATTGCATGATTGGATTCCTGAATGTCACTACAAATTTTGATAATTTTTTCTTTGTCACGCCTTCCCTCCAATATTTTCCATAATGTCTCTGTTATATTCTTTCCAATATGCATAGTATCAAACAAATACACAATTTGTAGCTTCTTGTAGTAGGGCAACCTACTAAATTGTCTCGAATAACTTTTTAGTCCCTTTGGAAGGTGGTCATTAATGCCTTGACGACCTTCACAATCATCAATTACATCATCTAGTAAACATAACACAATAGAAAAATACAAATTCAAAACATAAACCATTAGATGGAATGACATTACCTTGATGATTAATTCTATTATATTCCAACTCCATAGGCAAGGTGTCATTCTTTGTGGCTTTGATGTAGTCTCTTCTTTCCCATTGAAAAGATGTTTTTCAGTATTTCGATACTTATGATTTATGTGGAGGAAGTGTCTATACTCATCAAACACCTGCTTTCCTAAACTTTTTGAATGATGAGATTTCATCTTTGGACCACAAACTGGACATGCAAATTTTCCCTTTGTTTAAAGACCTACAAGATAATGTATAATTGGATTAAATATGTTAATTTTTATAATTATAATTATAATGCGCAACTTGAACACTGTAACATACCACAAAAATGTGTTAGCCCTAGGGCATCATGCATTGTCCATACAAGCATTGCATGGAATTGAAATTGTCTTTGTCCTATTGGTCTAGAGATGTCATACATAGTGACACTATTCTATAACTCCATCAATTTGCTGATAAGAGGCTCAATATATACAATCATATCTTTAACTTGGTACTTACCTAGTTGAATGAACAAAAAAATTACATAATTATTATGACAATTTTACTATAATATTTATAATTAAATGTAGATGACTATTAAATGATAAAATACCTAGAACAATCATCAACAAAATTATGTACTCCCTCTTTATTGACATCCATGGAGGAATGTTATTGTTGATAACAAAAACTGGTCACACAAAGTAAACAGATCTCATCTCTCCAAATGGATTGACACCGTTCGCTGCCAATGAAAGCTTGAGATTACGAGGTTCTTCTTTAAAGTGTGGCCACTTTTCCTCTATTTCTATAAATGCTAAACCATCTGCAAGCATTCGAATAATGTCATCTCAACTTCTATTGCATGCATGGTAATCCATAAATTGTGCCAAGCTAGTGCACCTGAATAATCGTTGCATACATGGAATAATGGGAATATAATGAAGAACCTTGTGAGGCACCTTTTTGGTTATTCGATCTGTTTGATATCTATAGATATGACATTCAGGGCATTCTGTTGCAAATTCATGTTGTTTATGATATATAATATGATCATTGGGAAAAACATCTATTGCTTGATACTCCATTCCAATATCTTTCAGAATGGAAGATAATTCTCGGTATGAGCGAGGTAGAATATTTGATGGTGGTAACTGTGTGCGAGGAAATGTGGCGATGAAAATGAATAGCTCAAATCCAGACTATCCACACACTAATGAGACTCTTGGTGCAAGTATATAAACCGATTCAATTAATTGAACTTCCCAGGGGGTGTCCCATTGTTCTCTATCTCACAGGATCCCTAAAGTCAATGTTTTGCTCTCAGATCACTGAGCAAAGTGACTTAGGAAAGACAACTCCAAGAACAAGTGATGTTTGATTTATATGTATTAATGCATTTTAAGATGTATGATATTGAAACTATGATGATTAAGATAGCATAAAGATGATGATAAGATTATCAAATTATCCTAGCAATGATATACTAGTCTAACATGAATATTCTATGATATATTAAAATGCTTCTAAATGCTATTATGATGATTTAACAAAGAGAGACTAGATGTTTAGTAATTTAGGCTATAATGTAGATACATGAAAAATTGGAGATTATGAAAATGAGGAATGAGAGCTCTATTTATAGGGAAAATAGGGAAATGGATGGTCAAGATTGGATAATCTTAACAAGGGTCAGGATTGAAAGTTAATCAATCCATGTTTACAATTCTTACCAATGAAATGGTGACAATTGTCAACAAGAGGTTGTTTGAGAGGAGACGTAAGAAGCATTAAATTCTTGAGAAGATATGAAGGTTACCTTAAGAGATAAGGGTTACCGGTTAAGGTTAGGTTAGGGTTATTCCATGGATAAAGCTTGTACCCAAGGGGTAAACTCTTGTACAAGGGTTAAAGGGATAACCAAGGTTAAAGCCATGAATTCTTGATGAGACCCTTGGGTTAGATGAGGGTTAAGTTAGAGAGAAAGTCTCTAACCAAAGGTCAAAGATGAGTTAACCATAAATGGTTATGTAAGAGCCTTTAATGGTTTGGAAGACTTTAGAGGTTAACCATTTGAAGACACAAAGCCTTTAATGGTTGTTGAAGACTTTGGAGGCTTTAAGAAGTGATTTGTCTTTGCTTAGGAATGTGACAATAATTAGGATCTGAATTAGGCTAAATTGGAAGGGATTAGAAGAATCTAGTAGGGGTTTAGAAGGCAAGTGGAAGATGTAGGAAAATGCAAGTGGATGGAGGAGGATTTTAATTGAAATAAAATTACTTTATTTCAACAAAATAGATGTAACTTGCATGAGTACAAGTGGGGGGATTTAATAAATAAATTAAATTTATTTATTTGCAAGGATCAATTTAATTAAATGTAAATTTAATTAAAAAGGGAGAAATGGGTATTAATTAAATAAAGTGATTTATTTAATTAAAGGCTAGAAAAGGTTTAGGTGAACTTAATTAAATAAATTGAGTAATTCATTTAATCAAATAGATGAATGCGAAGAAAATAATTAAATAGAATTTAATTAATAGGAGGAATGGGGTTAAAATAAATATTAAATATTCATTTAGGAAAGTGGTCAGGTTTATACGTCTACAGTAATAAAAACTCGCCTATCAATCTACATAATATTAATTTGTTAATATAAAGAATATTAATGGTACATGATTCACCCTTTATTAACTATAATGACATATACAACATACCTTAACATACATGAGATTGTTACGTTTGATAAACAATTCATAACCTTGAAGTTCACCAACAACAATACAACAAAGAGAAGAGTTGTTTGGGATCCTTCATAAAGGGGCTCGTATGCCTTCTCAAGTACAGGTAAATCATGAACAACATCAAAGTCATCTTGATCGTCATGATCGGCTGTGCTAGTACTAAATATGTCATGGATCAATGTATTTGTACCATCATCTTCAATTGTGTTTTATGGCACATGATCGTAATCTTCCATGGGATCATTATCTTCAACTTCGATATTCACACCTCCATGTTCCTCCACTTCGAAAAACATATTCTCTAGGTTGTGTTGGTCCATATCATGTGCCATGGGGAGCTCGACCAATATAAAAATGATCAACATAAAAAAACCATGATCATGATCTCATCATGAAGTGATTTCTTATGTATATAAAATATTAAAATGATATAATGAGCAACTTACCAATGGATGATAATCATGTCCCCCTTCAATGTGACCATGCTTCCTACAATGTTTCTTAGCTGCTTTGATTAGAAGTCTTCTAGTCTTTAAACTCTTACAAATTTTGCAGGGACAATAACATTTTCCATCACCTTTTCTTTTCAAGTTAGACCACAATCTAGTGATTGTCTCCTTATTTTGTTCTTCGCTGATATTTTCTGACATGGTCTTTCTTCACATGCAAAAAATCAAGCTATCGAAACTTCGGTGCATAACCTTCACAAACTACGCAAAAGGATATCGCAAGTACGAAAGTCTTCTTAGAACTAGTTATATAGAAGTTGAAATGTTACTTAAACTTAGACTCTCTTCAATTATGAAGACTATTTTATTTAGATAGTTTTCTTGGCTAAAAAAGAAGCTTGATTTTGGCAAGTTGATGAAAAATATTTGAGTTTTAAAAAAGAGAAACCTTTTTATTGTGTCATCTAATAGAATAAACTTAGGAATGCTGAATTTACGAAGAAGTCAATCAAGTCATTCATAATGTATTAAGGTTTTAATTTGATAATTTTAAGGTTTTATCATTCATAATGTGGTTTTGAGTCAATGACATTTAGGCTCATTCCATATTTGGCCTGCTAGGGCATAATATTTCTTATAATTTATACAACCAATCAACATGAAACCAACTTCATATGAAAGAGAATTGAATTGACTAGTATAATCCAAAATATGAAAAAACTTAAGTGGTTACATTAAGAGTTATAATCAATTCTTTTGTTGCAACCCTGTCAACAAGGGTTTTATGACAGTTTTTACAAAAACCATTAGAACTTTCTTTATAATGAATGGCTAACCTTCAAACCTATCTTGAATTAAAGATAACTATTCATTATACAACCTCAAATAGGTTATTAGGGGTAGAAGGGAATGAAATATTGGGACAAAGAGACAAAAGTCCAGCTGTCCGTTAAAAACCCATAAAAGGAGGAAATAAAAATAGATGAAGAGAAGAAAAACCCAATATACTTAGCAGAGCTTCCACGTGGGACTGACAGTTGGAATTGGATATTATACAATTAGAATAAGTCCAATAGTCAACAAAAAGTCTGCAACTCCACAAAAAGTGAGAAAATTGACCAAAACCTTCCTGGACAGAGAAAGTTTTTGGGCTTTTGCAACTTTCAACATATGATAATAGCAGGTGGAATGAAGAGGAATGACACCTAGACAAATTTGATCGAGGGAGATCCATTTAAAGATTTCTCAAATCTGTTATATATGATGGGCAAAATAAGGCTATATGCACAAGGGGGCATTCAAGCAAAAATTCCAACTGTTAGATTGAATCCCAACGCACTCTACAACTGGTGCCAAATTGGACTATGGAAGATTCAAATGCTTATCACCTTATTTGATTCTAAAAGATTTTTCTGTGGTTTTGACAAAACTTGGAAGTTGAAGTCTATTTTGTAACACCACTTAGATAAATATGTAGACGTCACTGTTGCTTATGTCTCAATTCTGGTATAGTTAATAGGGTTTACCTATTTTTCAATTTTTATACAATACTTTTAGCCTTTATCTAACATAATCAATAATTGGAAGACTTTTCAATAACTAGAAACTGCAGCATTAGGAAAGTAAAGAAAAACAGAAAAATGAGACATACTCATAGGATGACAAGCTCAAATTTATGAGGCATACACTTTGAAATGAACTTGTCTGCAACCAAATTTACATGATTCAAGCACACAACCTGCAAGTCCACAGGAATTTACAGGCATGCAAAAATCTACAGGAATTTCGCCATCTCCAATAGTTCGATACCCTCCAAACTAGCTACTCAATCCTTCGATATCACCTGCTAGACAACCCAATTTTAAACCAGACGAAGAAAGGATAACAAGATGGTTGATATAAATATGTTATTGTTAATTAGGAAGTCAAGAGTTAAAGGGAGAGGGACACGTCAAATCTGATTTGCTGAGAGGCAAAGAAACAAAGGAATTGTTAATTCAATCCATCACGCGTGGTTTTCAAATGAACATGTGATTTTTATTTTTTTTAATAATGCCTGTGGTCGTCAGAATTCCGACTAACACAGGCTTCATCGGAAAACATCATCGACATTTCGACATTATCGGGCATTTAAAAAAACAAAAAACAAATTTGATCACAAAATGCCTTGTTCGTCGAAAACCTCCGTCAGAATTTGAGGAAAATGTATTAGTGGATCTAGTCTTGGACATTTTCTTCTTTTCGTCAGTTTGCTCTTCATTTTTGCTTGATTTTGCCCCTGTTTTCTCACTTGTACCGGTGGAAGTAGTGGCACTAGATGTTTCACCTCCATATTTATTGTCTAAGTTGTCAATCATTTTCCTAACTTTCTTTTGAATGATAGGCTCTTTGAGTTCCTTATTAATTTTGGAGCTTGCCTCCTCATAAGTTCCAAATCTCTTAGCTTTTCTATCTACCGGTTTAGATAGTAACATGTTTGCATATATTTTGGCAATGTATACCTCGATCTCATAACCCATAGCGGGTACCCATAAAGTTCTAGGTTCAATCGCTTGAATGATGAAACAACCAGTATCAACAAGAAAGCAAATAGTGTCCTTGAATTTTTGAACTATACCGGTCGAGATTCTTTCTCTTTGATGAATTCTAGTTTGAAATTCTTTAAAGTAACCCCACATTGTCTCTCTAAACTTATCACCTAAGTCTCTAATCATTTCACCTATTTGAATTGTGATAGGTTATCTGTAGACCACACTACATTTCCCTTATCGGGAAATAAATTTTGCACATAGAAGAAGATACATACCAGTATTGAACCATACTTGAATGATTGATTTTTGTCCTTCTTAATTTGATCGATGTTCACCAGGAATTGACTCCTTATCATCTCACAAATGTTGTATGTTGCATCCTCTTTGATGATCCGATGAGCAACATGGATAGCACTGCTCGACACATTGTTCATGTGAATTGATTAATACACTCTATAAGATATTACTGCAGATGCAAACCTTACTTCTACATCCTCAATGTGAGTGACTGTCATTTCTCTCTTATCATATCAGGATTGAATCAATTGAGTGACCTCATTGGATGATATCATCCTTAGGGTTAGTGCTTCGCCTATTTCGCTGAACCCTGTTACTCTTCGGATCACATCCTTTGTGATTTTGATTGGAGCTTCAACTTCCAACCATAGAAACTGGTCATGTACTCTACTTAGCACATATCTGATTCAATCGACATGGAATTATTTTGGAATATCAACAACATACGACAAACCCTTGGTCTTTAGATGCATATGCTCTACCTTCAATAGACGATTGTTGTAGAACCCTTTGAATTCATCTTGAATGAATTTGTCTCCAAGATCTTGAAGCTTGCAATAGATGAAGGAATAAACATCTTCAATAAGTAACACATTGGAGGGCACAAATGATAGGGCACCCATTTTATCGAATTCTCTGGCATTCATAAGATGCAACTTAAACTCAGGTTGTGGTTCCTTAACAACCTCAACCAACACAGGGGTTGACATAGAAGCTGCCATGATGAATTAGAACAAAATTCATAGATTAATTCCCTCTACCATTTCTGCTAGAGCTTCCGATCACCAAAGCTTCACCGCTTGATCTCCAAACTAACTTTGCATGTAATGCACTTAATAGATTTAGAAAGCCTTTGATTGCACTAGGAGCTCTCAAATGCACAAATGAAAGCAAGGTAAACAAAATGAGCTTTCATTTCCTTATTTATAAGTTAAGTTGTTCAATATCCTTTTACAACGGTTAAGTTGTACAACCTCAAACGGTAACATTTTATAATTTACCATTTTAACTTCCCTACCGGTAACAATACACCCTTTAACACTTATACTCTTAACAATTCACCAATGAAGAATTACAAACAATATGTCAACTTGTCTAGGTAGTACAAATAAGAATTACCTCACTTTGGTTATGAGGAATCAACCATGATTTTTCAATAAGTTCTCTCCCTGAGCATCAGTTTGCTTAGTTTGAAGAAGAACTATCATCATCGATGGATGATGACTTAGTTTCAGACTGCTTCTCTTCTTCTTTTCTTTCTTCCTTTTTAGTCCACATCCTTTTCATTTCATTCTTCACGTCTTCAATTGTCTTCTTTCCTTTCAAATCATTTGTCCCTTTCTTCTTGTTAAACTGGTTTATGTCTTCAGACCAGTTGTAGGGTCGGTTCCTGCACTCTCTGGCCAAATGATTGATCTTATGGAAATTGAAACATGCCATACTAGTTGTCTTCCATGGTCCTACATTGTTTCTCTGACCCATTCTCATCTTGCAATTTGTTGCAACATGACCAAAGTTGCCACAAGTAGAACAAGTGGCGTTGAGTTGATTACCCTTTCTGTTAGAGCTAATCGGTTTGGATGGAGATCTTGATGCATTTTTCTTGAACATGCATTCTTCAGGTTTGTGTGCATATTTATTTCATGTGAAGCAATATCCATTAAAGCTTCTTCTGCTGGACATGCTACTTGATCGAGGTCTACACTCATAAGAAGTGTGTCCATACTTGTAATAGTTATGGCAATAACCTTCAAAGGTGAATGACATCTTGTGACTGACTGGTCGATTTCTACAGACATCAGACTTATGACCCGGTTTACCACAATAGTTGCAAGAGGATTTAGCAAACTTCATACCTTAAATTCCTGATTTGTTCGTTTTATAATCCTTCATCCTCTTGGGATTAGATGATTCTCCAGTTTCCATTGGACCTATACCGGAGTAACCAAGACCGATTGTCTCCTTTGTTCTCCTTTGAGATTTTAATTGATCAACTATCTTCTCAGAGCTTTCATTAAATTTTCTCAGCTTTTCATTTCTCTTATTTGTAGCTTTCAACTCATTTTTGAGTTGTTCAATCTCCTTCATCATCTTCTCATTTTCTTCTATTTTTCCATGCAGATGCTCATACATAACTGTATTCTCTTGAGTTAGAATTCAAATTTCTTCATCCTTTTTAGTGATGATTGCATCATTCTACCTTAGGGCTTCTTCAGCAAGCCTTTTGGCTCTTTCAGCTTTTGACAGTGCTTCATTTGCATTTCTCTTTCTTTCTTCTGCTTTCCTGTTGGCTTCTAGTATTTTAGTCATTCTTAGGGCTTGACTTTCATGCTCTCTTTTTAGATTTGTGATTTCTTCAGCCAACTTCTTGTTATTTTCCATCAACTTTGAGACTACCTCTTCTTCTTCAGATCCACTCTGATCAGGATCTATTATATCTTGACTTTCATTAAGTTGTAGAGCGAGTTCCTTCCTTTTAGAAAGTGATTTTTTCAGTCTCTCCTTCAACTGAGCAATCATCTCATTAGCTTCATCAAGCTGCTTATGATACCAATATTCTTCCATGATCTTTTCCTCAAGCTGTTAAACTTTTCTTTAGAGGACCTCACGCTCTGATAACAATTGTTAATATTAAACGGTGACTGAGAGGGGGGGGTGGTGAATCAACACTATACTAGTTTATTAAAGATTTAACCTTAATCAAAACTCTTATTCAAACTTTAACATTTATCAGTATAAGCAACATTAATAAGAAACATGGACACACAAAATTAAACACACATGACAATCAAGATTTATCACATGGAAACCCAAATGGGAGAAAACCACGGTGTGAGTAGAAACTCACAAAATCTACACTATTCTTAAGTACGCCCGTTGAAGAGCCATCCCTGTTAGGAGATTACAAAGACACTATTAGGTGCTACTCGGTTAAGAGATTTTCTTTAAGGTCTGTTAGAACCTTTACCGTGTTAGAGGTAGCCTTGTTAAAGGACTTAGGATCATCATTTAGGATGTCACCTAGTTAAGGGATTTTACAAAGGGACCTATTAAATTCCACTTGGTTAAGGGATATTACTATGCTGCAATTATTAAAGAGCAACAAGTCATTGATCTAATGATGACACTTTTCTATCATATAGATCCATTCTATATCTACTTCAATCTTTGCTTGGTGATGGCTTCATTGATTCATGAGGAACCCTTCTGGACTTCTCCTATTCTGGACCTTTGCTCTAACTTACAACCTCAATCCACTCACCACTCCATCAACCTACAAATTCAAGATGAAAAACATGTATATAACTGTCTTCAATCTTGGTGCTCACTTTCCCTCCAAAACACAAACTCAAAAAATCATACTATATGCCAATCTGTTCGTTCCTCAAATCTCGCCGATTATACCAGTGGGACTAGCCATTCATGCCACAAATCTCGCCGGTTCTCTAACAAGCACTCCGACTTCAACTGGCACTTTCTAATTTGAACAGATCTACATTTCATCATTGTGATCTGCTGCCAGTTGTTTTCTTTATATTGGTAAACCTTCTTTAGTCAGCTTAATCTACCAGTTGCTTCCTATAAACCAGTCTTTGCTTACCGATGGAAGTCTTTAGTCCCCTGTTCCTTACCAATCCACTATAACCCTTTTCTGATCGGTTATGATGGCATCTGAACTAGTATTGCCATCAATGACAACTTCTTAAGTACTCCAAACTTCATGATGCCAACAACATTAAGAAGCACTTTTAGAAACATTTAGAATCAAAGTACTAAGAGAATGTGATTTTGCATCAAAATTAACTTAGAACTCACTTACTTGCTTCCCTGTTGTCTTTCAATGTGTTTTGTGGTGGTACAATCAAGGGGGTTGACCTAGGAAAACTTGACACTTGTGGACAAATTGAAATCCATAAAGTATATCTGTATACTGCCAGTCCTTACTAATCAATAAAAAGTGGGGATTATAATGAATTATACAATAGAAATATACATTACATCAAATTAGGTCAGTGCATTAGGGATCAAATATGCAGATTGAAATTTTAATATGTAGGTGTTAAATCAACCCAAAGTTAGCTACTGACCTACAAAATGTTCCAAATAGAAAGCACTTTTTCTACCAAGGCAAGTGAAATGTGTATTATATATGTATTTTATCTTTATTATTATTTACTGAGCTAAGAACCTAATCCCTTGTATTTGATTTCCTAAATTAACACCAATTTACATGATTTATCATTCCTATCTATCATTTACTTTATCGAGGTTAAGTGTGGTTGATTTACATGAGATTTATTTAACTATCATAGGATAAACTTAGGGAAAGTGTATTTTCCTTTAAAATTTTATTTGACCTATATAGTCTTACACCCCTTAGGGTTTAAATATTGACTATTTTTAGAGTTTAGAATCTATTATTTTATTGCATTGTCATTTTTTAGATCTAAGTAGAATTTACAATCCTATTCTATTTTTATTTCATTGTTCTAACTCTCTTTCTAGGCTTGTGGAATGTATTTATCAACATGCCATTGGTGCTAGAGATCTTACAAGCTATAGGTACCAAAATTTATTCATCTCCCTTTTTATTTGGTGCATCTACTTCCTCTCCCACTATTATCCCATCTTCTATTTTTAATCCTTCCACTACCACTTTCAAATGCCATAGTGTTACTCCTAACTCCATTGATATCCCACCACATAGTGTTTATCCTTTCTCCAATGATCCTCCTTTATATGAACTTCTTTGTAATTACACCCCTCTAATCATACTCACAAATGAAACTAAAATTTGATATTTGATTTCATGTTAGAAAAAATCTTTTACTTTTCCCCCTAAGATACTTGCCATTTTAAATGCATTGATAATTTCTTATTTTTCTCATAAAAGGTTTAAATAGATCATGTTTGTGGAAATGTTATTTTTCACATGAAATGTTATGATGATGGTGAATGTTTATTCTTTTTCCCATAAATACAATTGTCATTTTGATTAGCCATGATATTCTTATTTGCACAACCTACACCACCAAATGGGAAAATAAAGGTGTTATCCACAACTCAGGGGGAGAAAGCAGAAAAAATCTTGTATAAGCACATTTTACAAAGGTTTGGAGTACCCCAAATTTTACTTTCAAACCAAGGGCCACAATTCATGTGTACTATGATTCAAGCATTCTTGCACCACTAGTAGATAACTCATAAAAAATCTTCTCTATATCATCCTCAAGCCAATGGAGAGGTTGAAGTCGAAAAAAAATATAAGCTATCTTAACAAAAATAATTTCAGCGTGTACAACCAATTGGGTTGATAGATTATATGAAGTTATCTAGGCCTATGACACGACATAGAAAACCATCCTAGACTCCCCATATGAGCTAGTCTGTAGTAAGATGCTTGTTCTTCTTATAGAATTCACAGTAAAAGTTGGCCATTTGGAGGAATTGATTATGTGTTGCATTGATGATTTGTCATTGATGTCAATACTAGTTGTTTTGGCTACTTTACCGACACCCTTCTGGTCCCCATAGGTTGTGTGGTTTCTGGTTGGATTGGATTTGGTATGATCTAGTATGCTCCGGTATGTTTGGGTTATGGAATTGGCTTATTCATGCTACTTAGATTCATGTTCAATCAGTTGGTTTTGTTTTGGTGATCGGATGCTATCCTGTTTGCTAGAAAGCTTGGTTTGTGGTTTCAACAAGGGTTTCAACGGCAGAGCTTTGATGAAAATCTTTGATGATATGCATAAGTGGTGTTGGTGCGGCTTCTCGTGGAGATTCAGGATGCTAATGGTGATCATGTTCAAGAATTAGTTGATTGGGATCATTGCTTTAGCATGTGTGGACCTAATTTGGGTCTCGATGTATCTAGGTAATGGACCAACTTAATGTAACATGTGGATTGGACCTCTTGATGTGTTTTCAGGATGTCTTCGGGTTGGATATTATTTGTTTGGTCTTAGGATGACATGTTTTGCAATTATGTAATTGTATTATTGTTTGGTGGCTGACCTGATTGTTTATGGTCGAGGGTTTGTATATATATGATGTTAAGATCTCATTGTAGATAATCATGTAATAGGAGAGGGAATATATGTGAGGATGTAATGAGCGAATAATGTAATATCATTCAGGTAGAGGATTTGGTCAATCATTGGAGATCAAGTCGGGTTTATGTAAGAGGATTTAGTCCTCTGGTATTGAGCTTAACTAGAACTGTACTCAGGCATAGGAGATGTTATCTTTGTAGTTTATTCATTCTTCCGGATTGTAGTATGGATTTATATGTAGTCAGTGAGACTCCTTTTGTGATGAGCAGTGCGCTCTAGGCTGTTGACCTTCCTGCAAGTGTAGGCCCCTCAATTTTAATTCACACACTTACTGCAGAAGTATTATTTGACTGTGGGTAGGCTTCCCACCGTGGTTTTTCCCTTTACCAAGTTTTCCACGTATAAATCTTGGTGTCATGTGGATGGTATTTATTCTCTGATTATTATTTATGCTTAATTGGTTTATCTATTATTCTGGTATTTGGTTTAAGCATTCCAGTATTAATGTTTTGGGTTCTGGTATTAAAGTTTTAAATTGCTTAAGGTTCTGGTAATATGAGACAACTGATTCACCCCCCCCCTCTCAGTTGTCTTCTAGTTATTTGAAATTTCTAATAATTGGTATCAGAGCTCTGGTCCTCTCTGTAGGAAGCTTAACTATTTGAGGAAGATCATATGGTGACTAACAGGTCAAGTTCATCTAGTTCACCTGGAGCTATCTTTCCGAGAGATATTGCTAGGCTTGATGGAACAAATTATAGAGTATAAAAGATTCTGATGGAAACTCATTTGAGATGTCTTGGCAATGAGATTTGGGAGATCACAGAGAATGGTGTAACACCTCATAATTTGACATCTAGAAACCCTCCTCTGGCAAAATTGGATAAGGAGCTTGAGAATGATTGTAGAGAAAGAGAAGCCCTCTTGTGTGCACTTTTTGATCAACAAATAATAGGATTAACTGACAAATCATTTGCAAAGGCTATATGGGATAAGTTGGAGAATCTTAATGATGGTGACCCTACTGTGAAGAGTGCTAAACTTTATGGTTACCAGGTGAGATATGAAAACTTGAAGATGGAAGAAGATGAAAGGATTACCGCATTCATGGAAAGGGTAAATGAGATTGTTCTGGGAATTCAATGTTGTGGTGGAACTCTGAGTGAAGATGAAATTGTTTCTAAAGTTCTGAGAGCCCTACCACCAACTTAGAAGATGAAGGCTACTACAATTAATTAATTGAGAACAATGGCTAATACTTTTGTCAACAAAGACACCTTGGTTGTAAAATTATCTGCTTTTGAGCTTGATGAATTTGGACCTTCTGGAGTTGTGAAGTCTGAACCTGCTTTTCATGCATCTACATCATCAACCGGAAAACAAAATTGGAAAGCTTTATATGCAAAGGAATTGGATGATATGAAGATAGAAGATGAATAATTTGAGCAAATTGAAGCTCTATTTGCTAGAAGAGTACCTAAAGGACCGGTAGGAAGTAAGTATAAAGGAAAAACACCTTTTAAATGTTTTGCATATAATAATATTGGTCATTTTGCATCTAGCTATGCTGGAAGGAATTCAAGATTTGAAGAAAGAGTTAGAATATCTTGTAAGCGTAACCTTGGATATTAGAACAAGTACAAGTACAGGAAAAACATAGATAAATCATTCTACATAGCGGAGGAGGAAGGTGTGACTGATTCTAATGATGAACCAACATAAGACTCTGCTAGTGGTTCCGAAAATGGAAAGGAATGTGTGTTCTTGGCTATCAATTTAAATGTTCCGACACTAGAAAAGAATGTACCTAAAGAGAAGACACTTGCTGCCAAAATTGAAGATAAGGATGAATGGGTAATTGAAAGTGGTTGTTCACATTATATGAATGGAGATAAAAGGAAGTTTCTATCTTTGAAAGAATTTGATGGAGGTCTGGCTAGATTTGGAGATGACAAAGCATGTATGATCAATGGAAAAGGAAATATATCATTGGATGGTAAGCACAATACTGATAATGTTTATTTTTTTGAAGGTTTGAAGCATAATGTTTTGAGTGTAGGACAATTGGTGGATAAGGGATTTCAATTACAGTTCAAGGATGGAAAATTCAAAATCATTAATAGATCTGGTTTAGAGATTGCAACCGATACATAGACAAAAGGTAATATATTTCATTTGAATTCTGGTGAGAAGACATGTTTGATTGCACAAATTGATGAGAGTTGGCTATGACATAAAAGGCTATGCCATGTGAATTTTGATTGCATTGTAAAGATTAGTTCAACTAAGGCAGTTAGAGATATACCTAAGATTGTGAAGCCCTATAATCCAGTATGTAAAGAATATCAAATGGGAAAATAGGTCAGAACCTCTTTTAGGAGTATACAAGATAAATCTTATGATGTTCTTGATCTTATTCATACTAATTTGTGTGGCCCTGCTAGATTTAAAAGCTTTCAAGGTGATAGATATTTTATGCTAATCATTGATGATTATTCTAGAATGATATGAGTTACTTTTCTAAGGGAGAAATCTAAGGCTTTTGAAAAGTTGAAAATCTTTAAGGCTAAAGTTGAGATAGAGACATGATTGAAGATTAAATGTTTGAGGTCAGATGATGGTGGAGAATTCACATCTGGTGAGTTTAACTTTTGTGAGAAGCATGGTATAAGGAGACAATTTTCTGCTCCCCGAACACCTCAGCAAAATGGAGTTGTGGAAAGGAAGAACATAACTATCTTGGATGCTGCTAGAACAATGATGATGGAAGCTAGACTACCTCATATCTACTGGAGAGAAGCAGTGAGCACATCGGTTTATACATTCAACAGAGCACATATCAAATGAGAAACCAGTAAGACACCTTATGAATTATGGTTTGGCAATACACCTACAATTAAGTATTTCAAAATATTTGGTAGTAAATGTTATATCGGGAGAGATGATATCATTGGCAAATTTGATCCTAGATGTGATGAAGGAATATTTCTTGGTTATTCTAATGAATGAAAAGCATATAGATGTTATAATAAGAGACTGCAGAGAGTTGTGGAGAGTGCTAATGTCAAGGTGGATGAGCTGAATAAAGATCAAATCAGAGTTTATAATAAATATCCGATAGTGGAAATGATCATAACTGAACTGGTAACACCTTTACCAGAATAGAATGTTGAACCAGTTACTCCGGAAGTATCAAAATATTCAACAGTAACTGAAGAACCGACAAGAGGAATGATGGTATGATGAATCAATAAGGATCCAACAAACTACTGAGAGGGTGGGGGGGGGGTGAATCAGTAGATAAAAAATTGATATAAACTTTTCACCAAACAAAAACAACCTCTCAAGTCAAACTCATAACTTATAAATTGCAATATCACTGTCAAGTAAATCGGTTGATTGTCATAACAGAATAACAGTAAAACAACTCTAAAACTCTCAAAACCTTTTAACCAAAATATCTAAATACTTTACAGACAAAAGTAAAAGCTCATTTTAGATTGCTGTTGGTCATCATATCATATCTAAGTGGATTTAGCTATTAAGCAAATTAACCATATCAAACATAACCACAAAAACATTCACCACTTGACACAATGATTTTGACATGGAAACCCAAATGGGAAAAACCATGGTGGGGATGAATACCCACAAGTATTTTGAACTCTTATGAAGTTCACCCTGTTAGGAGCCAATCTTGTTAAAGCTTTACAATAAGTCCTATTAAGAACAGATCCTGTTAGGGACCACCCAGTTAAGGGATTGACTATAATGCCCTATTAGAAACAATACCCTATTAGGAGTAACCTCGGTAGAGGATTTTAAATCTAAGCTAATGGACCACCTAGTTAGAGGATTTAGATAACACTAATCTTGTTCGAGCTTACCCGGTTAGGGGATTTGACTATTGTAATTGTTAGAGAATAACAAGGGTTTTATGATCTATTTGAATAGAACCACACTTGCTTGTTCAGATCCTTTTCATGCTTCTATCTGCCTTTACACATACTACAAATACATCATCTGGTTCGACAACCAATCACACTTACATTCAATGAAAATTTCCAACACTACAACAAATCAACTCATCGACCTTATAAACAAAACAATAGGTTGGTAACACATCACAAACCCAATTATCTCATAGAGATTACAAACAAATAGGTTCAAGTATGACCGTTGGATTACATAGTAATCACTACACATCATTCAAGACAACCTCAAACGCTCCTTGATCATCGCTTCATTGAACTCTGTAACTCATTATGCAGTTTCCATTACATGCAATGAACCTTGCTCATTCCCAAGACAAAAACCATTTGAAACTCTTCTCATACAACATGCATATGTGTCATAATCATTACAACTCATCATTTGATCATATACCAATACTATTAGGAACCGGGAAGGGAAATTGAGAGTGGGGGGGTGAATCAGTTGTGAACCAATTGTTAATAAATTACAACCCAAAACATATTAATCCAACTTGAAACTTAGTGCCGGTAAAACAAACTTTAATGCTGGTAAAATAGATTAACTGTTATAGCAGTACCAGTATAACTTAATGCATGAAACAAAAAGAGAAACAACATCCACAATACATGACACAAACATTTTGACGTGGAAACCCCGTAAGGGGAAAAACCACGGTGGGAAACCTTACCCACAATCAGATGATACCACTGCAAATAGTAAGTGTATACAAATGGGGTCTGCAGAAAGGCCAATGACCTAGAGCTCATTGCTTAATCACAAAATAGGAGTCACACTGACTACAGTTGGATGGTTAAATCCAATAACAATGTACTGCTTTAGAATAGCATTGGCAATGCTGGATTCAGTACCGGTTTAAGCTCTGAACATGAGTGTCAAACACCTTCATAACCTTCCTTCAACCTTCAAATAATGTCTGTGTGATTCGCACAAGGATCTGCTTATTTTCGCTCTTCAATATTCACACACACTCATACCATATCCCGATCTTCAATAAGATCTTACAATCATATATACAAAACCTAAGACCTATACATGAGGTCGACTCACTAAAGATACTACAATTAAATCAATTGCAAATAAGTCTTGATGTGATACAACATGTCATCTCAATACAATATCCAATCAACAATCCATTTCCAAGACATGTCATGCTGATCTAGAATAGATATCATGTACCCGTCCATAACCTAGACCTATCTACTGGTAAAGGCAAATCTGTCAACCCGATTAGAGCAATAAGAAAAACACCAAATCCAAACTTTCGATCCATGTCTTCGACATAAGATGATAGCAAGTTATCATCGCTGCCGGTGAACAATATATCCTATCGGTGAAGCATATACCGGTGACTGTGCATAAGCCAATATCCATGCCAGAACCACAATGTACTGGCTCAACAATAAACCAATATAACCATAGTGCCCAATCAACAATGTAGACTTCCAAGAAGATAAGTTTTGACATCAATGAAAGAATCAATGCAACACATGACAAAGTCATCCATAATACCAACAATCTCCCCCTTTGGCATTGATGTCAACACTAGATGGAAAAACATCTAAGTGCCAAAAATAGAATGCCAAAAACCAGTAAACCAACAATCTCCCAAAAAAGATCAATACAAAGTTTTGTACCAAAAATAGAAACCAAAACCAAAATACATCTCTCCCCAAAGTACAAAGTTTTTCCATAGATATCTCTCCCCCTTTGACATCAAATGCCAAAGTAGTTAAGAATCAAAACATAGAACTTAACATACATCCAACTACTCCCCTTGAGCAGTAGCTCTCCTTCATCAAAGCCGGAAAAAAGATTTTTCTGTTATTTTCTGTCGGTTTGATGCCAATCTTCATCATTCAAGTCTTTGCCGGTGGGGAAATTACCCCAAGCTGCTCTCTGTGATATTCAAATGTTTCCTTAGGAAAAGGCTTTGTAAAGATATCCACAATTTGCTCTTTAGTATTCACATAAACCAATCTCACTTCATTTGCTTCAATATTCTCTTTCAGAAAATTACACTTAATAGAAACATGCTTTGTTTTAGAGTGAAATACCAGATTATTTGATGTATCAATTAGTGCTGAATTATCACAATAAATAATTATCGGTTCTTTGCATTTTACCTTTATATTCTTCAACATTTTCTTGATCAATAATACCTGAGTACAATTAGTTGTTGCTGCAACATATTCTGATTCTGCTGTAGATAATGAAGTACAAGTTTGCTTCTTGCTTATCCATAAAATCAATCTTCTGCCAAGAAAGAATGCACCGCTAGTGGTACTCTTTCTGTCATCTACATCTCTTGCCCAATTTGCATCTGTATATGCGCATAAATAAAAATTGTCATTCTTAAGATACCATAAACCAAGATTTGTTGTGCCTTGTAGGTACCAAAAAATCCTTTTTACTACTGATTCATGATTTTCTTTAGGATTTCTTTGAAATCTAGATACAATACACACTGCATTCATTATATCAGGTCTGGTTTGTGTCAAATATAGTAATCCTCCAATACTAGATTTGAACTTTGTCGGATTAATAGGAGTTGAATCATCCTTCAATACCAATTTATTAGTTGTAGTCATAGGAGTGCTTACCGATTTGGAGTTTTCCATACCAAATTTCTTCAAGAGTTCCTTCAAGTACTTTATTTGACATATGAATATACCTTTATCTGTTTGTGAAATCTGCAAACCTAGAAATTTTTATATCTCTCCAATCATAGACATTTCAAATTCTTTGTGCATCTGGTTAGCAAAGTTTTTACATAACTCTTCTTCATCTCCAAAAATGATATCATCCACAAATACTTCAATAACCAAAATATCATCATTGGTAACTTTGTAATACAAATTGCTGTCAACATTACCTTTTGTGTATCCAAGTTTTAAAAGATATTTATCCAATCTAGCATACCAAGCTCTGGGAGCTTGCTTCAAACCATATAAAGCTTTCATTAACCTGCAAACCATATTCTTATCATCTGTCAAAGAAAATCCATCAGGCTATTCAATGTAAACTTCATCCTCAAGATCTCCATTCAAAAATGCACATTTTACATCCATCTGATAAACTTTATAGTTCTTATGAGCTGCAAATGCAAGAAATAGTCTAACTACCTAAATTATGCCTACCAGGGCAAAGGTTTCATTATAACCAATTCCTTCTTTCTGTGAATAACCTTTACAAACTAATCTTGCTTTGTTTCTGATTACTTTACCATCCTCATTAAGTTTATCTCTATATACCCATTTAGTTCCAATTACATTTTTGTCTTTAGGCTGGGGAACTAATGTCCAAGTGTTATTCTTTTCAATCTGTTCTATTTCTTCTTCCATTGCTTTTATCCAATGTTTATCTTGACATAGTTCAACAATATATGCTGGTTCAACTCGAGAAATTAAACACACCTCTTCTTTTGCCAATCTTCCTCTAGTCATAACACCTTGATTCTTGTTTCCAATTATTTGATTCTCTGAATGATTCAATCTTACATACCTGGGTTTATTCTGATTTACATTCACATGCTGTTGTTCTTCAATCACAACTGAGTTCTTTGATGATGCCGGTGTGACTAGTTCTTCATTCTGTACCGGTACAATTTGTGCCAGTTCATTTATAATCATTTCAACTACCGGTTCTATAGATCTTGAATCTCCTCTAAAATGTTCATCTATCTTCATAATTAGTACCCTCAATGATTTTTTGTAACCTTTTATTATAACATTTATATGCCTTGCTTGTAGATGAATAACCAAGAAATATACCTTCATCACTTCTAGGATCAAATTTTCCAATATACTCATCTCTTCTAATATAGCATTTGCTTCCAAATATTTTGAAATACTGAAGAGTGGGAGTATGACCAAACCATAGTTCATAAGGAGTCTTACCGGTTTCACTTTTGATGTGAACTGGTAAGGACAGTCCTATTTTTCCACCATTTGGAGTACTATGATGGTTTTGTTCTAGTCTCTCTTAGGGCCCCTAGTCTTCTCATTTAGGACTACAAGGTACTTCCCTACCATTACTTTCTTGTTTCACCCTTCTCAAGCTCACAAGGTAAGCTTGCTCACTATCTCTCCTAATTCATTCACCATGACCTTGTAGGGGTGTAGGATAGTCAAAACACGCTCTCTCATTGCAAAACTACCCATCTTGTTTGGTTAGGCAATCTTTCATCTATCAGCTTCAAGTTATCTAAGTTTCAGGGCTTGTAGCCTTTTGGATACTCTATCTGTTTCTAGTGGATTCCTCTCTCCAGTCTTCTCCTGCAAGTTAACTTCTTCAATGTTTACTAACACCTAGCTGGACTATTACCAAGCTCGCCTAGGGCCAGTTTGTAGGAACAACCAATACCATTTCCCGGTCTCCTTCTAATGAAATCCTATTGTACATGGTTGGCTCTTCTTGACAACCTCTAATGGCCATGTGGATCCCACAATGGAGTTTCAAGACAGAGCCATATTACAACTGCTTATTACAAACAGAGAACATAAACCAAAATGGAAAGCAAAACTTTATTTTTAGACCCCAAACTTGCCACAGATTCAACTCAGGAACTCACACAAACAAGGAAAAGAAACATCAATACTATATGTAGTGGAAAACTTAAAGATTTTAAGCCATTATCTACAATTAACGAGCATAAATTAATCTTTCTAATAGAAAACTAAAAAACAGACTTTGATATTGTTGATCAGAAAAAAAATAAAAAATGATTTGTTCTCCGAGGTAACCAACCTCTTACAAATGCCCATTGGGTCTTTTATATCCTGCTTCCCCTGTCGTGAATCACTCCAAATGGATGAGATTAATTTCAACACAAACGATTACCGGCTGCAACCAATTTTCAGATTCCATCGGGTCATTGAGGTAGCAGCAAAACATGGCTTTCGATGGTCGATGGCAATACACCAAACAGAAAGCAACCCCATCGGAGTTTCCATCGGGTCATTGGGGTAGCAGCAAAACATGGCTTCTGATGGCCGATGGCAATGCACCAAACAAAAAGCGACCCCATCAGAGCATCGGGTGGTAAGAAAACATGTCCCGCCGATACCTGATAACAACACTTCAAACACTAATGACTTATCAGGTCATTAGAGTAAGTATGAACCACTCCATGCCTAAGTGATCTCATCGGGTCATCGGGTTAGGGTAAACCAGGTTTTCGCATAATCGATGGCAACGCTCCAAACACTGGTGGTCTCATCGGGGAAAGACTTGCTGATGCCAACATGACAAAATGCATTCTAGGCTTCCTGTAAACAAACTACTGGACTTGAACTAGTCCTTATGTATGCACATGACCTTTGCAAGGTTTTGCAAGCCAAAATTTTAAGGGTACTTGCTCAACCCTTAGGTGCTCCTGCACCATACTCCCCAGAAAGGAAAGAAGCTAAGTCATCGCTGGTGATAATAGATTGGGATTAATGCCATGCTTCTGGAACTCACTTTAAGCAACCTAGGTGGCCTCATCTTTAGGTAGGTGTCGCCATTTGATGAGATGCTCCGTATAAACACCATGGTAAGTTTGCCTCATAAGTTGTGAATCCAACACCTTCTTAACCTGTGGTTTAGCAGACGGGGGTAAAATCAAATTAGTGACTACCTCTGCTTTTTCTGGAATGTCGTGACCGTCGATGGCTGTGGATCCTTTATACTTGACAAGATCTGATCCATTAAAAACCGACGAAAGGGCTAGGTCATCCGACAAGTCTAGTCTGTATGCATTGTTGCCATATTTGGCCAGTATTTGGCAAGGACCTATCCTTATCATCTGCAATTTGCTTGGCATGCCCTTCTACAATCTAGCTTTGTTAAAATGAACCATGACTAGATCTCCCACTTCAAACTGAACATCTTTCCTCTTAGTATCTACCCTATCCTTTATCTTCTGGGTGTTTTCTATCAAGGTCTTTCTTACCTGTTCATGTACTTCCTTCATGGATTGTGCAAATTCTTCAGCATGTCCACTCCATTTGGCTCAGTCTCCTAGATCTCTAAGTTCACAAATACCTCGAGGATGCATTCCATAAACAATGGCAAATGGACTTTTTCCTATGGTTCGATTAACATTGTCATTATAAGCAAATTTTGCTTGATGGATGATCTGATCCCAAGCTTGTCCATACTTCTTTGTCAAACATATAAGAAGGTATCCAAGTGTTCTATTGACCACGTCTGTTTGGCCATCCATTTGGGGATGGCATGCTGAGTTGAAAGACAAGTTAGTACCCAGTCTCTGTCATAAAGTTCTCCAAAAATGCCCAATAAATTTTGCATCTCTATCTGATACTATACTGATAGGTAAACCATGAATCCTAATAACCTCATTTTAAAGCAAATAAGCAATGTGACTAGCATCATGAGTGACCTTACAAGGAATAAAATGGGCCATCTTGCCGAACCTATCTACCACAACATAGATGCTATCAAAACCTGATTTGGTCTTAGGTAAACCAACAACAAAATCCATACTTACATAATCCCATGGCCAGTTTGGGATAGGTAAAGGCTAATAAAGACCAACATTGGAAGATGTACCCTTAGCTCTTTGGCAAACCACACATTGCTCCACATATCTCCTGATATCTCTTTGCATTTTAGGCCAATAATAGAACCTTCGGACAAGTTACAAAGTCTTGTTCAAACCAAAATGTCCACTTAGGCATCCATTGTGCTTCTCTTGCATTAAATTTTCTCTCATAGACCCTTTAGGTACACATAGCTATCCTCCTTTGAACAAAAGTCCATCTTGTAAGGTGTAATCTGCATATTCACTGCAAAAATGGTTGTTAAACTCTTGAAAAACCTTGTAGGCAATAACAAAGTCTTCATCGTCTTCATACAAATTCTTGAAACTATCCACCCCAATACTTTTTAGTTGCACTTCTTGCACTGTGAGCAACCTTTTACTTAATGCATCAGCTACTTTATTACATTGTCCTTTCTTGTGTTTAATGGTAAAGGTATATGACTGCAAATACTCTACCCATTTAAAATGCCCATGATTTAACTTTACTTGAGAATTGAGAAAGCTAAGAGCTTGGTTATGAGTATAAACCACAAATTCTTTAGGCAACAAATAATGCCTCCATTTCCTAAGTGATTGAACAAGTGCATACAACTCCAAATCATAAGAAGAATACCTTCTCTTAGCATCATTGAGCTTCTCACCGAAAAATGCAACCGGTCCATTGTCTTGACTTAAGACCGCTCTATCTGCTATGTTGCTAGCATCACATTCTATGGTGAAGAGTTTGTCAAAGCTTGGTAAGATAAGTACTAGTTGAGTAGCCACCTTTGTCTTCAGGAGATCAAAAACTCTTTGTGCTTCCTATGTCCATAAAAACTTGGTTCTGACACCTCCCTTGATTGTCTCAAGCATGGGTGCACATATTTCACTGAACCCTCTGATGAACTTTTTATAAAATTGAGCCAAGCCATGGAAACTTCTCACTTCACTTACTATCCTAGGTGTGGGCCAACTAATTATGGCTTCCACCTTAGAGATATCCATCTTCAAATCACCACTTAAGATTACAAACCCAAGATATACCAACTCCTGTTTCATAAACTCACATTTCTCCAAATTGATAGTTAGATGTTCATCACATAATTTCTTCAATACAATCTCCATATGCCTAAGATTTTCTTCTTTAGATTCACTGAAAATCAAGATATCATCTAAATAAACAACAACAAATTTACCAATGTAATCCTTTAGTACTTCATTCATGAGTCTCATGAATGTGCTAGGGGCATTTGTGAGTCCAAATGGCATAACAAGTCATTCATAAAGTCCTTATGTTGTCTTGAATGTTGTCTTCCATTCATCTCCCTCCTTGATTCGGATTTGGTGGTAGCCACTCTTGAGATCTATCTTGGTGAAGTATTCAACACCCCCTAAACAATCCATGAAATCTTCAATTCTTGGAATGGGAAACCTATATCTGATTGTAATCCAGTTGATAGCCCTAGAATCAGTGCAGAGTCTCCAAGTACCTCCCTTCTTTGGGGCCAAAATGGTGGGAACAACACATGGGCTAATGCTCTTCCTTATCAGACCATTTTCCAAGAGTTCTTGGATTTGTTTAACTACCTCTTTATTCTGCTCTGGTGTCATTTTTTAGGCTACTTTATTAGGCAATGAGGTTCCAGGTATGAAGTCAATTTGGTGATTTATGGCACATTGAGGAGGTAATGTTGCTGGTGTTCCATCACTTATGATCACCTTAAACTGATTTAGTATCTGCTGCACTTCATCATTAATACATTCCTTCTTGTCATTTTTTCCCTCTTTTGGTTTCACCACGAATGCAAACCCCACTCCTTCTACTTCCTTGAGAATGTTAATGAACTCCTTCTCACCAACTAGCAGCACATTAGGACCCTTTGATCTGCCCTCTTCTTGGTTCCCTATGGACTGGATATTATAGGTGATTCCATCCTTTTGAAAAGTAAAGGCATTTTTCTCCCCATGGTGTATTGCTTTTCTGTCAAACTACCAAGGCCTACCTAGGAGTAGGTGGCAAGAATCCATTGGCAAGATGTAACACAAGATTCTGTCCTTGTAGCCTTCTATAGTGAACTCCACCCAAGTTTGTTCATTCACAAGAACATGCTACCCCTTGTTGAGCCATGTAACTCTATAAGGATCACTATGCAGTATTCTTTGTAGGTTAAGCTTACTCACTGCTTCTTCTGATACTATGTTATCAGTGGAACCTGAATCCACCACCACTCTACATACCTTTCCCATAATATTGCATTTTATCCTAAACAAGGATCTCCTTTGGATAGGTTCCTCCTTAACCGGTTCCTTAATCAAGACTCTTCTTATCATAAGATTCTCTCCAACCTCTAAATCTAAACTCACTTCTGATGCCTTCATATTTGCTACTTCTTCTTGAGCATAATTTACCCTCCTCTCACCTCCTTGGGATGAAGAAGTCTTCTCTGGGCATCTATAGGCTGGGTGTCCAAGTTGATGGCAGTTGTAGCACTTCATGGTGGCAAAATAGGACCCTCTTCCTGATTCACTAGACCTTCCTCTACTAGATTTTCTAGATCCCCTTCCTCTATAGCCGCTCTTGCTATTGGAATTCCCACTTTTCTCAACCAACTTGGATTCCCCTTGGGATCTTTGGTCTACACTTCTTCCACCAAAAATACCTCTCTGACCTCTGCCATCTCTTCCTCTACCTCTGCCTCTGTTGCTTTGTTCTTGTTTCTTCTTGCTCTTTTGTTCCACTCTTAGTGCCAACCGATAGCACTTATGCACAGTGTTGGGGCATAACAAGCTTAATTCCTCTTGAATATTCCATCTCAAGCCATTCAAGTATCTGGCTACCTTAATGTTCTCATCCTCTACCACCTTGGATCTCAGACACAAATTCTGAAATTCCTTAGTATAGCTGTTCACATCCAAGTCTCTTTGCCTCAAATTTTGTCTCCTCTTATGCAACTGGATCTCATAATCTTCAGGGATGTATGCCTCTTTCAACTTGGCCAACATGCCCTTCCAAGTAGCTATGAGGTTCTTTCCCTCTTTTTGCCTCTCTTCTTGACTAAATTTCCACTAAGTCAAAGCTACCCCTCTCAATCTAGTCTTGGCCACCTTCACCTTTTGTGCCTCACTGATTCCATCACATTCAAAGTGATTCTCCAATCCCTCTATCCATTCCAGGACTACCTCATGCTCCATTTTTCCACCAAAAAGTGGCACTCCTTCTAGGGATTTTCCTCCTAAGGCTTTAATGGCTTTAAGGAAAGGTTCTTCAGGTAGAATAGGATTTGGTTTAGGAATCCTATCCTCTTCTACAACTTCTTTTCCCTTCCCCTCATTGACCTTGATTGTCACTTTCTTAGTTTTATCTTCAATTGCATCTAGTTTTCTCTCCAGTTTTAGTAACCTTTCTTTGAGGAGCCTATTTTCTTCATCTTGGTCTTCTACCTTTTTGGCTAACTCTGCATTGGTCACCATTCTGAAACTATTTTCACCCACTGACTCAGTCTTCAACATCAACTGGTTTCTACCCAAATCTTAACAAGCTTTGATACCACTTTGGTAGGGACAGTCCTATTTTTCCACCATCTGGAGTACTATGATGGTTTTGTTCTAGTCTCTCTTAGGGCCCCTAGTCTTCTCCTTTAAGAATACAAGGTACTTACCTACCATTAGTTGCTTGTTTCACCCTTCTCAAGCTCACAAGGTAAGCTTGCTCACTATCTCTCCTGATTCATTCACCATGACCTTGCAAGGGTGTAGGATAGTCAAAACATGCTCTCTCATTGCGATACCACCCATCTTGTTTGGTTAGGAAATCTTTTATCTATTGACTTCAAGTTATCTAAGTTTCAAGGCTTGTAGCCTTTTGGATACTCTATCAGTTTCCAGTGGATTCCTCTCTCCAGTCTTCCCCTGCAAGTTAACTTCTTCAATATTTACTAACACCTAGCTGGACTATTACCAAGCTCGCCTAGGGCCAGTTTGCAGGAACAACCAATGCCATTTCCCAGTCTCCTTCTAATGAAATCCTACTGTACATGGTCAAATCTTCTTGACAACCTCCAATGGCCATGTGGATCCCATGGTGGAGTTTCAAGACAGAGCCATATTACAACTGCTTGTTACAAACAAAGAACAAAAACCAAAATCGAAAGCAAAATTTATTTTTAGACCCCAAACTTGCCACAGATTCAACTTAAGAACTCACACAAACAAGGAAAAGAAACATCAATACTATCTATAGTGGAAAACTTAAAGATTTTAAGCCATTATCTACAATTCATGAGCATAAATTAACTTTTCTAATAAAAAAATAGAAAATAGACTTTGATATTGTTGATCAAAAACAACAAAAATGATTTGGTCTCCGAGGTAACCAACCTCTTAAAAATTCCCATTGGGTCTTTTATATCCTCCTTCCCCTATCGCGAATCACTCCAAATGGACGAGATTAATTTTGACACAAACAGTTACCAGCTGCAACTGATTTTCAGTTTCCATCGGGTAATCGGGGTAGCAACAAAACATGGCTTCCGATGGACGATGGCAACAAACCAAATAGAAAGAGACCCCATTGGAGTTTCCATTAGGTCATTGGGGTAGCAGAAAAACATGGCTTCTGATGGCCGATGGCAATGCACCAAACATAAAGCAACCCCATCGGAGCATCAGGTGGCAAGAAAACATGTCCCGTCGATACCCGATAACAACACTCCGAACACTGACGACTTATCAGTTCATCGTGGTAAGTGTGAACCACTCCTCTTGATACCTGATAACTCCACTCCATGCCTAAGTGATCTCATCAGTTCATCGGGTTAGGGTAAAACTGGGCTTGTCGATAATCGATGGCAATGCTCCAAACACTGGTGGTCTCATCAGGGAAAGACTTGCCGATGCCAACATGACAAAATGCATTCTAGGCTTCCTGTAAACAAACTACTGGACTTGAAATAGTCCTTATGTATGCACATGACCTTTGCAAGGTCTCTCAAGCCAAAATTGTAAGGGTACTTGCTCAACCCTTAGGTGCTCCTGCACCATGAACTCTGTTGAGAGTATAAACCGCTATATTTACTATTTCTCTCTAGTACACATGAGCTAGATTTGCCTCCATCAGCATGGTTCTTGTTGCATCCAGAATAGTTATGTTCTTCCTTTCCACAACTCCATTCTACTGGGGTGTCCGTGGTGCTGATAGTTGTCTTTTGATTCCATTCACTTCATATAATGCATTAAATTCTCTAGATGTAAATTCTCCTCCTTGATAAGATCTTAAACATTTGATTTTCTTGCTGGTTTCATTCTCTACCATTGCCTTATATATCTTGAATTTTCCAAAAGCTTTTGATTTCTCCCTGAGAAAAGTAACCCAACACATTCTAGAATAATCATCAATTATTAGCATAAAGTATCTATCTCCCTGTAGACTTCTTGTTCTTGCTGGACCACATAAATCAGTATGAATGAAATCAAGAATATTATTTGATTTCTCAGTAATGCTTTTAAATGTTGTTCTAACTTGCTTTCCCATTTTACATTCCTTACATACTAGATTATGAGGTTTCACAATCTTAGGTAAATCCCTTACTGCCTTAGTTGAACTAATATTTACAATGCAATCAAAATTCACATGACAGAGTCTTTTATGCAATAACCAACTTTCATCAATGTCTGCAATCAAACATGTCTTATCACTAGTATTCAAGTGAAAGATATTACCTTTAGTCTGATTACCGGTTGCAATCTCCAATCTAGTTTTGTTCATGATTTTGCATTTTCCATTCTTGAATTGTAACTGAAATCCTTTTTTCCACTAACTGACCAACACTTAAAAGATTATTCTTTAAACCTTCAACATAATAAACATTGTAAGTATTGTGCTTACCATCCAAAGATATAGTGCCTCTTCCTTTGATTAAAGAATCTTTATCATCTCCAAATCTTACTAGACCTCCATGAATTTCTTGTAATGATAAGAATTTGCGTCTATCACCAGTCATATGATGCGAGCATCCACTATCTATAATCCATTCATCCTTTTTTTCAATTTTGGTTGCCAGTGCCTACTCTACCGGTTTGATAATAGGTGCCAATTGATCTTCTTTTATTGCAACAAATGCCCATCCGCTATCTGTTGGATCTTCATCTGAGTCATCTGTAACACCTTCGTCTCCATAGTAACATAACTTATCTTTGTTTTTCTTAAATTTGTATCTCTAATATTCAGGGTTAGGTTTATATGTTCTTTTTGCTTCCTCCCTTAGTCTTGCATGTCTATTAGGACATCTAGAAGCCATATGAACAACTTTATTGCAATCAAAACATTTGAAAGGTGCTTTACCTTCATACTTACTTCTTGCTGGACCTTTAGGCATCTTCCTTGCAAATAGTGCTTCAAGTTCTTCAAGTTCTTCATTTTATCTTCTCATATCTTCAAGTTCTCTTACATAAAGTGCTTTCCAATCAGTTTTGTCAGATGATGATGATGATGCTTTGAAAGCTAAATCAGTCTTTTGACTGTAGCAACAGGACCAAACTCTTCAAGCTCAAATGCAGAAAGTTTTCCAATCAAAGTATCTCTAGAAACCGATGTATTAGGCATAGTTCTCAACTCATTAATAGCAGTCACTTTCATTTTGTAAGCCCATGGCAAAGCTCTTAAAACTTTAGACACAATTTCATCTTCACTTAAAGATCCTCCACAACATTGTATTCCTAAAACAATTTCATTAACTCTTTCCATAAATGCAAAAATTCTTTCATCTTCTTCCATTTTTAAATTTTCATACCTGACCCGGTAACATTCCAGTTTTGCAATTTTGACAGTGGTATCTCCTTCATTCAATGTTTCTATTTTATCCCAAATAGCTTAAGCAGTAGATTGGTCTGATAATCCCATGATTTATTGATCTGATAATGCGCTTAGAAGTGTTTCTCTTGCTTTGCAATAATTTTCCAAGTCCTTAGCCAAGGTTGGTGGATGAGGTTGATTTGGAGTAGGACCAACATAGTCATTCTTTATAACATCCCATATATCTCTTCCAATGCAGTTTAGATGTGTTTCCATTCTGATCTCCCATATACCATAGTTAGTTCCATCAAGTTTAGGACTGTCCTTACTGAAAATATTTATTTCCATAGGATCTCCTCAAGTTGTTAGGCTTCTGCAAAAGAGGACTTAGCTCTGACACCAATTGTTAGGAACCAAGAAGGAAAACTTAGAGGGGCGGGTGAATCAGTTGTGAACCAATTGTTAATAAATTACAACCCAAAACATATTAATCCAACTTGAAACTTAGTGCTGGTAAAACAAACTTTAATAATGGTAAAATAGATTAACTGTTATAGCAGTACTGGTATAACTTAATGCATGAAACAGAAAGAGAAACAACATCCACAACACATGACACAAAGATTTTGACGTGGAAACCCTGTAAGTGGAAAAACCACAGTGGGAAATCTTACCCACAATCAAATGATACTACTGCAGATAGTAAGTGTATACAAATGGGGTCTGCACATGCAAAAAGGCCAACCGCCTAGAACTCACTGCTCAATCACAACATAGGAGTCACACTAACTATAGTTGGATGGTTAAATCCAATAACAATGTACTGCTTTAGAATAGAATCTTCAATGCTGGATTCAGTATCGGTTTAAGCTCTGAACATGAGTGTCAAACACCTTCATAACCTTCCTTCAACCTTCAGATAATGTCTGCGTGATTCGCACAAGGATCTACTTATTTTCGCTCTTCAATATTCACACACACTCATACCATATCCCGATCTTCAATAAGATCTTACAATCATATATACAAAACCTAAGACCTATACATGAGGTCTGCTTACTAACGATATTACAATTAAATCAATTACAAATAAGTCTTGATGCGATACAACATGTCGGCTCAATACAATATCCAATCAATAAACCTTTTCTAAAATATGTCATGCTGATCTGGAATAGATATCATGTACCGGTCCATAGCCTAGACCTATCTTCCGATAAAGGCAAATCTATCAACCCGATTAGACCAATAAGAAAAACACCAATCCAAACTTCCAATCCATGTCTTTGACATAACTAATTGATCTCCAGATGATAACAAGTTATCATCATTGTCGGTGAACAATATATCCTGTCAGTGAAGCATATATTGGTGACTGTGCATAAGCCAATATCCATGTTGGAACCACAATGTGCCGGTTCAACAATAAACCAATATAACCATAGTTCCCAATCAACAATGTAGACTTCCAAGAAGATAAGTGTTGACATCAATGAAAAAACCAATACAACACATTAGGATGTCATCCATAATACCAACAAATACAATCGATTCACCAAAATTCATTAGTTAGGGTTTATCATATCAAAAGGTAGGGTTTACCGGTTGATTTCACTTCTTCTCTATTAATACCGGTTTCCTTCACAACCTCTCTTACCGGTTACAATTCCCTTCACTATCTCTTCCTACCAGTTTCAAAATAATATTAATACAACATCATTACCAGTTATAATTGACATCAATGACAACATAAAAGTTCATTAATGTGATCTTCATGCAAATGCCAACAATCTCCCCCTTTGGCATTGATGGCAATACAAGTATCAATACCCTTGATTGCTATGATTGTGAATAGGAATCCTGGTTTACATTATCAATGTACTCTCCTTCAACTGAGTCTTCATATCTTCAACTGGTAACTGGCTATAGATCTTCTCTCTGTCAATCATACAATTCTTCTCCCCAATCATATAGTTCTTCTCCCCCCTTGACAACAATGCCAAAGTGAAAGTAAAACATGCAGTGTCATACTTCACTATTTTGCAACATCAACCTACAACTTGATGCTCCCCATGTGGAATTTCTCCACTCTACACCAATCCTACTTCAAGATTCTTCAATTAGCTCAGGGATTGATGTATTCCACATCATGCTCAATTGACTTCATGTAGGGGAACAAACCCTAGCTGACCTCTAAGATACTCAAAAATAGTCTTAGGCAAAGGTTTAGTAAAGATATCTGCTAGCTGCTCCTTTGTAGATACATGCTCCAATAACACATCTTTACTCTACACTTTCTCTCTCAAGAAATGATATTTCAGCTCAATATGGTTGGTTCTAGCATGCAAACCTAGGTTCTTTGAAATATTTATGACACTGATGTTGTCACATAAGATCTTTATTGGATCTGTAATCTTCAACTTGAATCCTTCTAGAATGTGTTTCATCTAGATAGCCTGGGTACAATTCATATATGCTGCAACATAATCAGCTTCAACAATGGACTGTGATATAGAACTCTGCTTCTTGCTGCTCTATGAAACAAGTCTTCCTCCAAGAAAGAATACACCGCTGGTTGTGCTCTTCCTATCATCAACATTACCTACCCAATCTACATCTGTATAAACCTTCAAATCAAAGTTACCTGCATATGGATACCATAATCCATAGTCAATAGTACCTTTCAAATATCTAATTATCCTCTCGGTTGCTACCAAATGTGTCTCCTTTGGATTCTTCTTAAATCTGGCAACTAAACCAACTGCATGAGCAATATCCGGTCTGCTGTGAACAATATAATGTAATTTCCCTATCATTAAGCTGTACTCCTTTTCATCAATAGATGCGGGTTCATCCTCAGAAAATTTACAACCTGTAACCATTGGTGTCCCAACTGGTTTACAGTCACTCATTCCAAATGTCTTCAATACCTCTTTCACATACTTAGGTTGTGTGATAAAAATACCACTCTTCATCTACTGAATTTGCAATCCTACAAAGAATTTTATCTCTCCCACTAGAGACATTTCAATTCATTTTTCATCTCATTTGCAAAGTCATCACTCATGTCATCATTGCCTCCAAATATGATATAATCCACAAACACTTCACTAACCAATATCTTATCTCCTTCAAATTTGAGATATGTATTGCTGTCTTCATTGGTTCTCTGAAAACCTATCTTCGTTAGGTGTGAGTGTAGCCTTTCATACCATGCTCTCGGTGCTTGCTTCAAACCATATAGTGCCTTGTGCAATTTACACACCATATTATTTTCATCAGTCAAAGAATAACCATCTGGTTGCTCAATGTATACTTCTTCTTTCAGTATTCCATTAAAAAATGTTGACTTCACATCCATCTGATATACTTTGAATCCCTTATATGTTGCAAATGCAAGTAGAGTCCTAACACCTACCAATCTAGCATCTGGTGCAAAAGTCTCACCATAGTCTTCTCCTTCTTCCTGTGCATATCCTTTGCATACCAATCTAGCTTTGTTTCTGACTACTACTCCATCTTCATTCAGTTTGTTCCTGAATACCCATTTAGTACCTATCACATTTTTATTCATCGATCTGGGTACTAGGGTCCATGTGTTGTTCTTCTCAATTTGGTCAAGCTCCTCCTCCATAGCTTTAATCTAATGATCATCTCCAAATGCTTCCTTAGCAGTTCTAGGCTCAATAGTGGAGATCATGCAAGAATTTTCTCTTATTCTTCTTCTGGTTAATATTCTAACATCTTTATCTCCAATAATCTAATCAGGATTATGATTGAGTCTCACATACCTTGGAATAATATGATCATTTCCTTCAGGTTCTTCTTCTTCATTATCATCATCCTCTTCTGAATCTACCTGTTCTGATTGAACTGGTACTACAACATTCACTTTATCAGCTTCTGGTTTCATCGGTTCTGGTTCCAAAATCAGAATAGAAGGATCTTAATTCTTCTTCTCCTCAATGGTTTCTCCTGAGACTTCAAGATACTCATCCACTCGAACATCAACACTTTCAATGATTCTCTATGTCTGGTTGTTGTAACATTTGTAGGCCTTACTCTTGGCGGAGTAACCAAGGAATATGCCTTCGTCACTTTTAGCCTCAAACTTACTAACATAGTCACCTCTTTTGATAAATCATTTACTGCCAAAAATCTTAAAATAACTGACATTAGGTGATCCACCATACCAGTATTCATAAGGAGTCTTATCCTTACCTCTCTTAACCAATATCCAGTTCATAGTTTAGACAGTTGTGCTGACAACTTCTCTCTAGAAAGTTTTTGCTACTCCTCCTTGTATAAGCATCATTCTAGCAGCTTCAACAATTGACCGGTTGTTCCTCTCTGCAATACCATTCTACTGTGGTGTCCTCGGTGTAGAAATTTGCCTCTTTATTCCATTGTCTTCACAATATCTAGTGAATTCCTCTGAAGCGAATTCACCACCTTGATCAATCCTTAAACACTTTATCTTTTTACCACTTTCCTTTTTAGCTAAGGCCCTGAATGCCTTGAACTTACTAAAGGCTTCTTTTTTTTTCCTTCAAGAATGTGACCTACATCATTTTTGAGTAATCATCAGTGAAGATCATAAAATATCTATCACCTTGAATACTTTTAGTCCTTATTGGTCCACAGAGGTCTGTATGAACCAAATCTAATAGATGTTTTTCTGAATAAGATTTTCTCTTAAAAGTTGAGGATGTCCTCTTTCCCAACTGACATTCCTTACACAGAGCATTCACCAGTTTGTCCAAATGAGGCAGACCTCTTACCGACTTGGACTTACTGACCTTAACAATATTATCAAAATCTATATGACAAAATCTATGATGCCAAAGCCAACTATCATCTACTTTAGCAATTAAATAGTTGTTGACTTTAAGATTCAGGTGAAATAGGTTACCTTTTGTCTGCTTGCCGGTTGCAATCAGTTCACCTTTTCTCCCAAAGATTTTGCACATTCCATTCTTGAATTCCAATGGATAACCTTTGTCATTGAGTTGAGCTACACTTACAAGATTGTGCTTTAATCCTTCAACCCAGTAGACATCATCTGCACTACTTTTTCCATTAAGTGAAATAGTTCCCTTTCCTTTTACCATGTAGGGTGAGTCATTTCCAAATATTACAACTCCTCCATCAAATTCCTTCAAAGTAAGAAATTTACTCTAGTCACCGGTCATGTGGTGTGAACAACCACTATCAATGATCCAATCATCATAATTATCCATGCGAGAAACTAATGCTTTCTGATCGGATGTTTCCTCTTTAATGGCAATAAAGACAATGTCTTCATTAGCATCTCCCTCAGATTCCTCATCAATGATACCACCATCAACTGCAATGAGACAATCTCTTTTGCCTTTTCCTTTGTACTTCTTGTACTTCTCACGCTTATGCTCATTGTCACCATTCAGTTAGCTGCAATGTGTTCAATCTTGTTACATGCAAAACATTTTAAAGGTAATTTACCTCTATACTTACCGGTACCTCTGGACAATCGGTTGGCCAACAATGCTTCAAGCTCAATCAAACTGTCTTCATCATCAACTTCTCTACTAGATCTAGATTCATAGCTGTGACTGACATCTCTATTTTTCCTCATAGAAGGGTTAGAAACTGAGGCTCTAAATGCAGATGCGGATTTCTAAACACTACTATCATAACCATTTAATTCAAATGAAGTAAGCTTACCAATGATGGAGTCAAGGGTTACCTTAGTTTAAGCAATAAACTTTATCTCCTGAATGGTTGCAACTCAGATAGCATAGACTAGTAGAAGGATTCTCAACACCTTACTAACCACTATGCGATCTTCCACTTTATCACCAAAACTTTTGATCTCACCAATATCTCTTTGATCCTCTGACCATACTGTTATATATTCTCACCTTCAGCCACCCGCATGTCATTCAATTTTCCTCTTAGAATCTCTTCTTTGGCAATATTCACATGCTCATCACCGCTATAGATTTCTTCAAGTTTCTTCCACGCCTCATATGCAGTCTCCAGACCATGGACATCAACATACTCTGAATCAGACAAAGAACTGATAATGGCCTCCAATGCTTGATTATTTTCTTGTTGCTCTTTCATCTGACCATCAGTCATAATCCCACTAGGTGCAACATATTGAGTACCGACATGTTCCTAGTATTGACTTCCTAGACTCTTGATATATATTTTCATTCTATCACTCCATATTTTGTAGTTTTCTCTATTAAACTTTAGACCTTCTTTCTTCATCATGTTCTTCAACATCTTTACCTCAAGCTATTAGGCTTAGACCTTAGAGGACTTGAAATGATCTGATACCAATTGATGGTATGGTGAATCAATAAGGATTCGATAAACTACTGAGAGGGGGGGTGAATCAGTAGATAGAAAATTGATATAAACTTTTCACCAAACAAAAACAACCTCTCATGTCAAACTCATAACTGACAAATTCCAATATCACTGTCAAGTAAACCGGTTGATTGTCATAATAGAATAACAGTAAAACAACTCTGAAACTCTCAAAGCCTTTTAACCAAAATATCTAAGTACTTTACTGACAAAATTAAAAGCTCATTTCAGATTGTTTCCGGTCATCATATCATATCTAAGTGGATTTAGTTGTTAAGCAAATTAACCATATCAAACATAACCACAAAAACATTCACCACTTGACACAATGATTTTGACGTAGAAACCTAAATGGGGAAAACAATGGTTGGGATGAATACCCATAAGTATTCTGAACTCTTATGAAGTTTGCCCTGTTAGGAGCCAAGCCGGTTAAAGCTTTACAATAAGTCCTGTTAAGAACATATCCTATTAGGGACCCCTCGGTTAAGGGATTGACTATAATGCCCTATTAGAAACAATACCCTGTTAGGAGTAACCTCGGTAGAGGATTTGAAATCCAAGCTAATGGACCACTTGGTTAGAGGATTTAGATAACACTAATCTTGTTAGAGCTTACCCAGTTAGGGGATTTGACTCTTGTAATTGTTAGAGAACAACAGGGGTTTGCTGATCTATTTGAATATCACTACACTTGCTTGTTTAGATCCTTTTCATTCTCCTATATGCCTTTACACATACTGCAAATACATCATCTGGTTCGACAACCAATCACCCTTACATTCAACCAAAATTGCCAACACTACAACAAATCAACTCATCGACCTTATAAACAAAACAATAGGTCAGTAACACATCACAAACTCAATTATCTCATAGAGATTACAAACAAATCGGTTCAAGTATGACCGTTGGATTACATAGTAATCACTGCACATCATTCAAGACAACCTCAACCGCTCCTTTATCACCGCTTCATTGAACTCTGTAAATCATCACGCGGTTTCCATTACATGCAATGAACTTGCTCATTCCCAAGACAAAAACCGTTATCTCTTCACGCGAAAAACCATTTGAAACTCTTCTCATACAACATGCATACGTGTCATAATCATTATTGCTCATCATTTGATCATAAACCAATACAACTGATTCACCAAACTTCATCGGTTAGGGTTTAGCATATCAATAGGTAAAGTTTACCGGTTGATCTCACTTCTTCTCTAGTAATACCGGTTTCCTTCACAAGCTCTCTTACCAGTTACAATTCCCTTCACTAGCTCTTCCTATTGGTTTTAAAATAATATTATTACAACATCATTACCGATTATAATTGACATCAATGACAACATAAAAGTTCATCAATGCAATCTTCACGCAAATGCCAGCAAGGAACAAAGAGTCAGAAGACTCCAAGGTATGTGAGATTGAATCATTCAGAAGATCAGATCATTGGGGATAAGAACAATGGAGTAATGGCAAGAAGAAGACTGACAACTAATGAGGTATGTTTAATTTCTCAAGTTGAATCGGTATCAGTAATTGAAGCATGTAAAAATGAATGTTGGTTGAAAGCTATGGAAAAACAATTAGATCAAATTGAGAAGAATAACACATGGACTTTAGTTCCCCAACCTAAAAATAAGAATGTTATTGGAATTAAATGAGTTTTCAGGAATAAATTGAATCAAGATGGTCAAGTTGTAAGGAATAAGGCTAGATTGGTTTGTAAAGGATATTGTCAGAAGGAAGGAATTGATTATGGAGAGACTTTTGCACTTGTAGCTAGGATTGAAGCTGTAAGATTATTTCTTGCCTATGCTACCCATAAGAACTACAAGGTTTATCAGATGGATGTTAAGTGTGAATTTTTGAATGGGGATCTTGATGAAGAAGTTTATATTGAGCAACCTGATGGTTTTTCACTTTCAGATGATAAAAACATGGTTTGCAGGTTAAGGAAAACTTTATATGGATTGAAACATGTACCTAGAGATTGGTATGCAAGGTTGGATAAATATCTTTTAAAGCTTGGTTTTACTAAGGGTAATGCTGATAGTAATTTATATTATAAGGTCATTGATGATGATATATTTATTATTGAAGTATTTATTGATGATATTATTTTTGGAGGTGAAGATAAGTTGTGCATAAAATTTTCTAAGAATATGGAGAAATAATTTGAAATGTCTATGATTGGGAAAATGAAATTTTTCTTAGGTTTGCAAATTACTCAGACTGATAAAGGTATTTTCATCTATCAAACTAAGTATGCTAGGGAATTGATGAAGAAATTTGGTATGGGAGACTCTAAACCGGTAAGTACTCCTATTGTTAGAAGTGAGAAATTGACAAGGAAAGATGTTTCTACATCGGTAAATCCTACAAGATACAAATCTATGATTGGAGATGCAGATTGGGCTCATGATGTTGATGACCGGAAAAGTACTTCCAATGGAGCTTTCTTTCTTGGAAAGAAGTTGGTTTCATGGATCAGCAAGAAACAATCATGTACTTCTTTATCTATTGCTGAAGCTGAGTATGTAGATATTGCTACTAACTGTACATAGGTTCTATGGATGAAGCAAATGTTGAAGGATATCAAAGTGCATTGCACCAGACCGGTAGTTATTCACTATGATAACTCTGCTGCTATTGACATATCAAAGAATCCGGTATTTCACTCTAAGACAAAGCACATATCTATCAAGTATAAATTTTTGAAGGAGAAGGTGCAAGAAAATGAAGTTAGACTGGTTTATGTGAACACTAAAGAGCAGATTGCATATATTTTCACTAAACCTTTGCCTAAAGAATCATTTGAGTACCTAAGAGACAGGTTAGGGGTTTCTTCCCCTTCGACAGTGAACTGATTGATGCTTTTTGGCATCAGTCTGGTATGCATTACCAGAGATATCATTCATTCTGACACTGATGTGGGAATGCTACTGCTCAGGGGGAGTAGTTAGCCTTATGATTCAGTGGTTTATGTTTTTTCTTTGATATTTTTGTCATATTTTTGGCATTGATGTCAAAGGGATAGAGATATATGTGAAAAATAGAACTTTACAGAGATATCATTCACAGGGGGAGTTTGGTCTTTGTTTCAGAGCTTCATTGCTATATCTTTGTGTGGGAGATTATTGGCTGTCTTCCATTGGGGGAGACTTGTTTGGAATTTCTTGGTACTTAGATGTTTTTCACATCTAGTGTTGCCATCAATGCCAAAGGGGGAGATTGTTGGCCATTTGAAGGAATTGATTATGTGTTGCATTGATGTTTTGTTATTGATGTCAACATTAGCCATTTTGGCTGCTTTACTAACACCCTTCTGGTCCCGATAGGTTGTGTGGTTTCTGGTTGGATTGGATCCGGTATGATCTAATATGCTCCGGTATGTTTGGGTTATGGAATTGCCTTATTCATGCTACTTAGATTCATGTTCAATCAGTTGGTTTTGTTCTGGTGATTGGATGCTATCTTGTTTGCTAGAAACCGTGGTTTGTGGTTTCGGCGAGGGTTTCACCGATAGAGCTTTGATGAAGATCTTTGATGATATGCATAAGTGGTGTTGGCGTGGCTTCTTGTGGAGATTCAAGATGCTGATGGTGATCATGTTTGAGACTTAGTTGATTGGGATCATTTCTTTAGCATGTGTGGAGCTAATTTGGGTCCCAATGTATCTAGGTTATGGACCGACTTAATGTAACGTGTGGATTGGACCTCTTGATGTGTTTCCGGGATGTCTTATGGGTTGGACATTATTTGTTTGGTCTTAGGCCAACATGTTTTGCAATTTTGTAATTGTATTATTGTCTGGTGGCTGACTTGATTGTTTATGGTCGAGCGTTTGTATATATATGATGTAAGATCTCATTGTAGATAATCATGTAATAGGAAAGGGAATATATGTGAGGATGTAATGAGCGAATAATGTAAAATCATTCAGGCAGAGGATTTGGTCGATCATTAGAGATCGAGTTGGGTTTATGTAAGAGGATTGTCCTTTGGTATTGAGCTTAATCGGAATTGTACTCAGGCATAGGAGATGCTATCTTTGCAGTTCATTCATTCTTCTAGAATGTAGTCTAGATTTTTATGTAGTCAGTGAGACTCCTTTTGTGATGAGCAGTGCGTTCTAGGTTGTTGGCCTTCTTGCAAGTGCAGGCCCCTCAATTCTAATTCACATACTTACTGCAAAAGTATTATCTGATTGTGGGTAGGCATCCCACCATGGTTTTTCCCTTTACTGGGTTTTCCATCTATAAACCTTGGTGTCATGTGGATGGTATTTATTCTCTGATTGTTGTTTATGCTTAATTGGTTTATCTGTTATTCCTATATTTTGTTTAAGCATTCCGGTATTAATGTTTTGGGTTCTGGTATTAAAGTTTTAAATTGCGTAAGGTTCTGGTAATTTGAGACAACTAATTTACCCCCCACCTCTAAGTTGTCTTCCGGTTATTTGAACTATCTAACAGTAAAGACACTCCAAACAACTTTAGAGGGTGGAATTAACTTGACAGGAACCCAATGACTTTATATCACATAGTTGAATAGATAAATCCACTTGGAATCACCCCAATACATACTAGCACTTGCACCAGAAGAGGGTGCAATAATTAAGCTGATAGAATTTTTTAGTTTATATGTAAAAAAGTTAATGAGTGCTTTATAATATTTAAAAATAATGGAACATTAATTTACATTTCATAATCTACATTATATGAGGTATGAGTGTTTCTTCAATTTAAATTAGATTTTGTAAACAAACTGGTTTCCCAAATCCATGTTATATTTTAAAAATGATTGTTATATTTATCTACATAATAATGTATCAAACAATAGTTCAATTTAATTACCTATTAAAAAATAATGAAATGACCCATTAATTGGCTCTTTGGGGTGGATCCAAATGCGTGTTTAGGTAAAGGGGATATAAGGGCAGAAACTGCTTGGCAGAAGCCAAAGATTGGTTGGATGAAGGTGAACATTGATGGGGCGTCAAAGGGTAATCTGGGGCCTTTGGGGGCTGGTTTTGTTGCTCGAGATTAGAATGGGAATATTTTGGCTATTGGAGCTAAGAGATTGGTAGATGAGACAAACCATGAAGCTAAGGTGCAGGCTATGTTTTGGGGAGTGAGAATGGCACAACACTTATCAATTTTGTGTTTACATTTGGAGGAGGACTCTCAAATTGTTGTGAATGCCCTTATGAAGGGCGAGGTGAATGCATGGAAAATTATTAAATTTATTCAAATAATTAAGGAGGAATTAGAATCCTTCGAATCCTACAAAATCTCTCATGTATTGAGAGAAGGCAATGATGTGGCCGATGTGATTTCTAAAATGGCCACACCATTGCATAAAGTGGGTGGGGATGGTGTGTGGGAGGACTTTTGAGAAGTAGATTTGGTCGAAGGATGACAAGTATGCCACCAAATGTGCGAGCTTCAATGGTCATTTATGGTGGAAATGATAGGGGGTGAGTTGGAGTTTTTTAAATGTAAGGGTGGGTGGCTTTTATTTTGCAATCTCCAAGTGTTGTTGTGTCAAGGAAGACTATGCAATTGTGATAGGAAGGTGTCTAAGAGAGTTATAGCTAAGTGAGTTGGAAGTGAATTTCTCTCTTCATTCTATCACACAACAACTTGCCTTTTTTGGCAAGATCTTAGAGAAACGACTGGGGGGAATTTTCAAGTGCGACATTCCATCCTTCTTGCAAATAATGGAGTTATTACTGGGCGAGGACTATCTATAGTCTAAATTCCGTTACAGGACAAATGTTGATATTATCTCCATGATGGTGGCTTGGGGGCTAGTTTTTGGGTCAAGAGAGGAGGTGGTTTGGGTGGCGAAAGCATGTGTTCCAAACCATTCCCTATGTGGGTTGACATCCCTCATGGTGTGTGTGGTGGTGGGAAAGGGGTTGTGATGACCATTTGATGAAGGCATCATGTCGGAGGATGTAGAAGCAGAATTTTGCCCCTTCATACTTTGGAATGATAGTGTGGATAGGGAGGCATAGATGAAGGAAGCTCACCTGGGATGGGAAGCTCTCAAGGATTTCATTCGAGAAACATAAGTGGAGCTATGACTAGTGAGGAAAGCCAAAAAGAATGGCATAGAGAAAAAATCAAATTTCAGCCATAAAGACTTTTGGGTCAACGACCCAGACAAGAAGAAGAAAAAAATGCAGTCCGTTTAGTTTAATTTTGTAATTGGTTGTTGGGTTGGTTTTGTTTTATTTTTTATTTGGTTAATGGTGCTATGTTATGGTGGTAACAAAACACATTTTGTAGAAGTAGGGTTTTGGTTTGTAGGTGGGTAGTGTTAAAATCGTTGATAGGTGATATAGCGGTTTGGCTGTAGGGAGGTATATGGTTAGTAGTTTGGTGGTTTATTCATGCACTGAGACTTGGATAGGGGTTAATCCTCGGTTTTGTTATTACAATATCTATGCTTTACTATTTGAAATAATAATATAAAACCAAAATCGAACAAAAAAAATCATGAAATGAAAGCATAAAAGTTATACATGACAAACAACATCATATTTAATAGTGGAGGATAAGAATTTGTAAAAACTTTTAAATAAAAAATTTGTGGTGGATTTTTTATTCATTCCACGTTAATCTAGAAACATAAAATAAATTTAGAAAATGATAATTCATAAATTGAGTTGTCTTGAATCATGTGATCAAGTATTTGTGTATAATCCCTTATTATTTATAGTGGATGCAAATAACTATTTTAATCTAACCTAAACAAAATGGTAGATAGGAGAGAGAAAAAAGATACTTTAGCTCCAACAAATGCCAATTTGTTTCAAGTAAGGTTTACAAATTTTCTCAAAAAATATAACAGGACCAAAATATCCACAAACCTTGGGTAAAATTATTCCTTTGGTAAAATATGCGAGTGTCCGAGCTAAAATTTCCTGCTGGATTGAAAATATTAGATTTGTGAGCTAAAATTATTCACAAGAAAAAAATGTCTTAATTTCTTGAGTTGAAATTTACAACTTGAAAATTATTAAAGTTTTCTAAGCAAAACTAACCTAGAAAATAAATATTTACAAACTACAACTAACTTTTTCCTTTATAGAATTTTTTGTATGTCTCGACTAAAATTATCCATAAGAGTAACTCAAATTAGCCAAGGCAAATGCATGAGATACATGTTTGAATTAAATTTAAACCTAGAACAAAATATTTGAGGCGCTACCAAAATTATCGCCAACATTGTGTTAGATAAAGTTATCCACAATGCATGAATATTTGCAAATAAAATTATCATCAACTACATATGAGTTTGAGCTAAATTTATTCTTTTTTCAAAAGGGTATAACTAAGGGAGTTTTTCTTTAGTTCTTCAATCATATATCATATGATTCATATTAAATCTTATGCACTGAAAGGGTGATTTCTATTATTAAACATTAGATGAAGTTTGCAAGAAGAGAAAACCAATAGTAATTATCATTAAAATTATGAAGCACCATATAATCAAGGGATATTGTTGCATCTTTGCTATGTATAGTTGACTAATTTTAAGCCTAAATGTTTATGAACTTTCAAGAAATTAGTTGATGTCTCTTTGGTATGGTTGAAAGTTTAGAAACTTGATGCTCTTTATGGTGGAAATGGGATTTTTTTCTATCTATATATAGTCGCTGTATCAATCCTTTAGGCTTCAATGGAGTATAGTTGATGTCATGGAATTTTATGTAGTGCAACCCATAGCTTTATCTTGAGCCAACTTTATAAGTCTTGTTCAACGACCTAAATTATACTTAGTGGTTACTTTCTAATTCCAAATAAGATGTTTTTGCTTAGTTATACAAATAGACAAGATGTTTTTTCTTATTTATACAAATAGACCTCATTTTGATCAAATGAACTGGATACAAAATGGTACCACTTTTTGTTAGAGAGGTAAAGTGATACATGATGTCTTTTCCAAATATGCTCAATGAATATTATAATTTATACACAGGTCGAACAACATACTCTAGGAATATTTTAGCTAAATCTTTTCTCAGTTGTTTGTGGAGATCATTTTTTATGAACTATGTAGTTTGGACGATAAGCTAAGGGTTGGAGATGGAGATGACTTGAGGCAGATCTACATGAATATTATTAACTATTATATAAATGAATAGGTGTCTAAACGCTGCAAAGGAGAAAACCCTAGATATTTACCACGTAAGGGGTGCATCCGTTTGCAAAACAAATATGGTTGAATGGTAAATTTGAACTTGCTTTTGTTGTGGTTGAGGGTTGTATCCTTTTGGAAAGCATGGCTATTGTGGGATGTAATGAAATTTCCATGAATGAATGATACCCTAACATTTTAGAAGAGAAACAAAGTCAATAAATTTTACTTATTTTATGCACCATTATTCAAGGAAAGGGTGTATTTAAAGGAGTTTATTATAACAATGTTTCCGTTAACATCAAAAACTAGTGAAGACAAATTGAAAACAAAAGGAATAACATATAATTGTCACAAATTTCTTTGACAACTTGAGGGAGCAAAATCTCATCATTACTACTCTCAATACACATTTTAATGTCAATAGAGGTATCAAATGAATTACCAGTTACATTCCATTTAGCAAAGGGCAAACCAACCTCATACAACCATCATTTTTATTATAAAAATAGGCATATAAAGCTTGCATAGACCCGTGTGAAAGTAAAAAAAAAAAAACAAGCTAGAAGACATCATTTTCAATGAGATTAAAATTGTAGCATTCACATGAGGTAGTGATGCTCATATATCCTTTATTTTTATAAACCACATCATCTAGATTTACAATAGAGTCCTACGCAAAGGGAAAGGCTGGAAAAAGTGATGCTCATATATCCCAAATCCTCTTGTTAAGGATTTTCTATGCATTCCATTATTTTAATACAAAGTAAAAAAATACCTTTAGCAACATTCTGCAAAACACTATAGATAGACCTAATTTCTTTCCCTTCTAACCTCTTGATGCAAAATCGGCCGGGAAAAAAGGTCACTCACATTACCTTTATTCCAATTGTTCAAATTGATGGTTTGACGCTTTTAGTTGTATTTTTCAGTTATGTTTTCATGTTCTCTTTGGCCACGAAATTTAGGAACATTATCTAATTTATTTTCACAACGAGAGCCTTCTTAATGACATCTGTGAAATTATTATATCCAAATGCTTAGATGTAACTTAAATTTAAATAAATAAATTTTATAAATTTAAAATCTAAATTAATTTTAAAATACAAATTCAATTTAATTAAATAAATAAACTTTAATTGCTTTAACAACTTAAAATATAAATAATTTTAATAAATTTCAATTATTTAAACAAACTTTTAGATATAAATTAGTTTAAATAAATTTAAATTATTTATCCAAATTTTTTTTTAACAAATTTTAATTATTTAAAAACAACTTTAAAATATAAATTAATTTAACCTGAAGGGGCATCGTAGTTGGTTAAGGGCTTTGGGTTCGTCCCATATAGTAGACTAGTCTCACCTCAGCTCACCTCCTCCTCCCCCAAAACCTGGTAAAAAAGTAAGTCCAGGGTAAGGGTGGTTGAGATCGCTAACATAAGTATTTTATTAATAATATAACAAAAAGATTACAATGCTAAAGCTTTACACCTCGGTTCACGGTCTCTGTGAAAGCAAAAATACAAAGCCAAAAGAGTAACCCTGTCCTGCCCACCTAACAAAATTCTTCACCTTTACACTATGAGTCACCCAGTGACAAAATTAGATCTACAGTCCTCAGCCACAATAAACAGACCATTACACCCCCTAAAACCCCAACACCGAGCAATCCTAGGAACTCTATGAACAAAAAAACCAGAGTTCCATAGTACTCTAACCATCAAATATTTCTATTTTGCACTATAAACCACACACCACCTTGCATCTATACTGTATGAACTAAATCATAACCACCAACATCAAAATATACAACTCGAAACATAGCCCTTACAAAAAATCTACAGAGGGCTACAACTCGAGAGATGACCATATCAAAACTTCTTTACAAACAAAGAGAAGTAAACCCAAACGACAATAATTGTTTCACTGAAACCATAATAAACATTGGCATGTATAAAAAACCATGTAGAGCTGGCACCAATGAGGCCATCTACATTCATTGCACCCTTGCCCTTCTTCCTCTTTGTCGTGCGCCATTATTGCCACCTGCATCATCCACCACCACCAAAACCCCTCCACCCATTGCTTCTCTCTATTAAAGGAGGTTCTTGAGAGAGTCCCAGGCAATTAAGGCCTCGACACGACATTCCTCTCTGTTAAACCCGTTTGGCCATCGCATGAATGAGACAAGCTCATGTAGCTCTGCCATCACCAGGTCCTTAAAGTCCTCACTAACATCAAATCCTGCTCCTAGAATTGCCCATTCAAGCACCAAATTCAGACCCACCAACCACTCATCATCAAGAATCAACCTCACCACCTTCTATACATTGTTTATAGAATCACCCAATTCCAGACCCCATGCTACCACCATGGTGGCCACGTCAATGTTTGATTGAAACCTGTGTTTCAGTTTGTTGGTAAGCAGATGTGTCACTACAGTCGTTTATCTGAAACTGACCCTGTTTTCCCAATGAGCAGTGACAAACGTTCCAACAGTTGGAGAGATTGTGGTAAAACCACAATCTTCCTTTGCGTTTGAGAGGGGAAACTCCCTCATATGATGGGATATTTGAGATTTTTGTGTACTTTTAACCTGAAAGTACATAAAGGAGAAAACACAAAACTAGAGAAATATGACTAATAGGAACCCCAATGATAGACATACGAAAAATCAACTGAGATTCCACAACTGATGATGATTACAAAGGGGGTTTGAGCATAAAATAAGTGTTGATATGCAATGATGAAGAAATAAAGATAACAAATCTTGACATACAGAAAGAGAAGTTATCTTGACACATCTAACTCAAGATACGAGGAAGTGATTGTGTTTCATTACATCAATTTCATATATTGTTGACAATTCACGTGAGCACAAAAAGGAATTGCTAATTTAACATACGAAAAATCAATAATGACAACTTAGAAAAACATCAAGAACATACAAACTTGAAAGCATCCTTTATTGTCTTTGTGAGATTATACAATCTCATAAACCTCTTTGTACATAGTGTAAAATTAAAATTCATTACAAGATTCTTAACAATTTCTGCATAGTTTCCCCTCTATCAAAAGTTCCCCCTGTCTTTTTAAGCTTTGATGAATGTCCATAACTTGTTCAAAAGCTCTCGACTTTGTATAGATGAAATGGAAGGTAGACAAACTTGCATTGCATATTTGCATTATTACTCATATTGTCTTTGCTTACAAAAAGCCACAAGACTGCATTTTATTTTTAACTCTTATGAAGAAGGTTAAGAATGCTCCAAAACAAAGCATTTCTAACCTTTTTAGAGAAAGTGGGTCCACACAAGGTTAGGAAATAAGGTTAGAGATGATCCATTTTGGAGCATTCTTAACCTTTTTTCTTTTTGAGGTTATGAATATGGGTTAAAAATGCTCTAAAATGGAGCATCCTTAACCATTTCTTTCAAAAACTACGATCTTGAGCTCCATAAACCATTGACTACGAAGGAGAATAAAGGAGAAATGAAAATAATGACTTTTTTAGACAAATTTTTCCCTCAAATGACCATAATATTAAAATAATTTAAAATATCAAATTATTTTTTGAAAAATAATTTAAATATTTTAAATTTAACGCCCAAACTTAGGAAAGACGGCCATATCTTCCAAACGGTAGGGAGTTGGGCTCTAAAATTTAAAACACACGTTGATGGTAAGGAAACGAGCTAACATCATCATTTATTCCTAATGACGATAACTAGGATGAGATATTTTAATCATTTTTGGGTGAGAGACATCAAAATTTGAAAGTTTAATATGTGATAAACCATGAATTGGGTTCGGGCAAAAGTTAGCCACATGACACAAAATGATGCTTAGAACATGTCTATCAAATGATTTTTCTCAATTCTTGGCAATTTTAAAAACTCATCCATTTTTGATATTTTGACCAATGACCTTGGATCACATGCTCACTGCTTACGCATAAACACCTATTGGATCTTCATTCAACATTGAGACCAATTTCAAGTTCAAATATTAGGCATGCCAAATATGGGGGCAACACAGTTCCAGAAAAACCTCCCCTAATAACATCTCCATCAAACAAATGAATTCATCATCCTTAAGCTTGAAATGCCACTTCATTCTCAACGGCGACACTAACCCAAAGAAGGTAGCTTGGGGTCTGCCAATACATGGGAAAATTATCCTCCATTATGTTGCCACCACCAAGATTGTAGCCTACAAATTTGAGAATGACATAGTACTCCCAGGTTGCCAATATATTGCCACTCACGCAAGCCAAATCACATCAAAGCATTACTCGTCTTACATCCTCATAAATGTCATTATTATGAAATTGAGAGCCTCCTCAATATTCATCAAGGGGAATGATATGTAAATTTTCTGTACATACCTCCCCGATACCTTCGAAATCAACCACCCACTTTGCCAAGGTGTCTACAACATCATTATTTGATCACCTAACATGTCCCATTGGGTAATGTCATACCGAATCAAACTCACTCTGGATTGCAGAGATCACCCTATTCAGATGTCATGCCTGACACACCCCTGAAATTATTGTATCTATAATAATTAATGAATCACCTTCCAAATGTATCTTGTAAAAGCCCAATTTTTTTCCCAAAATAAATTGTAGTTAATGTCGCCCTTGCCTCTGCCATGTTGTTCATTCCATCCTCCATCCATTGTGCTCCAAATGCCAAAATATTACCTTTCCAATCCCGCGCCGCAAACCCAATGCCCGACGGTCCCGAGTTGCCTTTTGAGGCCCCGTCAAAACTTATCTTAATCCAACCTTCCTCTGGTTTACACCACACTTCCTTCACTTTCCTATCACTATTCAAATTCACTCGACGATGCCCTTTCATAGGTTAAATTTTAATCATTTTAAACAACTTTATTAAACTTATTGTGGGGGTGTGGGGGTCTCGCGGGTCCAACACCCCTGCGAGTCTGGCTTGCATGTGCGATTTTCCACATGAAAGGGTCCATAGGGGAGGTGCGTGGCCCCCCTTTCCCTGCGGCCAACACTTGCAAGGACCGCAAGGGGGGGATTACCACCCCCCTTCTCTCGCCTTTTTTTATAAATATTTTAATAATAATTTTTTTTCTTTTATTTAAATATATATACACACACATACACATACACATACACATACACATATACATATGTTTATGTGTATGTGTATGCCTATATACATATACATATGTGCATATGTATGTGTATGTGTATGTGTATGTGTATGTGTATGTGTATGTGTATGTATATGGATGTATATGTATGCATATATATATATATGTAGATGTAAATATACATACACACTATATACACATATATGTAGATATGTGCGTGTGTGTGTGTGTGTGTGCACATACACATACACACACAAAGATATGTATGTATGTACATACATACATACATACATACATACATACATACATATATATATATATATACACACACATATATATCCATATATATGTATGTATGTATGTATACACACACAAATATATATATGCATATATATATGTGTGTGTGTGTATACACACACACACATACATACATACATGCATATATACATGTATGTATATATAGATACATGTATGTATATATATAGATACATGTATCTATATATATACATATACATATACATACATACATATACATATACATATATATATATATATATATATGTATGTATGCATGTATATACATACATGTATGTATATATATATATACATACATGTATATATATACATATACGTACATACATACATATATATATATATACATATATATATATATATACATACATATATATACATACATATATATGTATATGTATATATAAACATATATATACATACATATATATACATACATATATATGTATATGTATATATATATACATACATATATATGTATGTATATATTGTTGGCATTTTGCATATAGATTGCATTAATGATATGTTGTCATTGATGTCAATTGAACCGGTGAATGATATTCATGATATTGCTGATGTTATTGTTGTTATTGTTATTGTCTTGTATCTAGTATGATAAGCTTTGAGGAAGATGTTGTAAACTGGTATATGGTAGTTTGTAAGTTGAACCGATGTAAAGGGTTAAACCTTTCTATGTTATGTAACCGGTAAACCCTACCAGTTGTTTTTTGTTAAACCCTAACCGATCAAGTTTGTTGGTTTAAGATCTAATGTTGAGCGGTAATGATGGAGACACATGTGATTATTGTATGAGGATTAGTTCATATTGATTTGGTGCATTTGTTTGTTATCTTGGAAAGGAGCAAAGTGGGTTGCATCTAATGCATAGCGCGTGATGAGTTACAAAGTCCGATGAAGCAATGATCATGGAGCAGTTGGAATTTTCTTGATTAATGTGAAGAGATTGTTATGATTTCTAACGATCAAGATTGTACCGACTTGTTTGTAATCTCGATGATGATGAGAATTAGGTTTTTGTTGTGTTACCGACCTAGTTGATTTTTATTTAAGGTCGATGATATTGTTTTGTTAAGTGTTGGCAAAGCTGACAAGATTGGCAGAAACCAGTTGAGTGTGTGGTTGACTAACCGGTGGATGGATCTGCAGTTTGAGTAAAGGGAGATTGAAGCTTAAGAAGGATCTGATCAAGTAGATGTAGTGCTATTCAGATAGATCAAGAAAACCTATTGTTTTCTAACATTTACAATAGAAATTGAAATCCCCTAGCCGGGTAAGCTCTAACAAGCTTGGTTACTTTTTAAATCCTCTCACAAGGTGGTCCACTAGTTTGGATTCTCAAATCCTCCAATGAGGTTACTCCAAATAGGGTATTGTGCTTTTCATCAAGGCATATTTGTAAATCCCCTAACCGGGTGATTCCTAACTTGAATTAGTTCTTAACAAGACTTATTGTAAAAGCTTTAATAGACTTGACTCCTAACAGGGTGAACTTGAGAAGAGTTCAGATAGCTATCCTTGTGAGTCTCATCTCACCGTGGTTTTTACCTATTTGGGTTTTCCACATATAAATATTTGTGTCAAGTGGTGAATGTTTTTGTGGTTATGATCTTATTTGTTGATTTGATAAACTACTTAAATATTCTGATAAGGCATGATAATTGGAAGCATTGAGAGATGAATATGTTGACATATGATTAAGCATTTTTTATGTATACAAGATTGAAGTTGTTTACTGTTAAGTTGTCATTACAGTCAAACCGGTTGATGTTGGATGATGTTGAGTACTGATCTTGATAAGTTAAAGTTTACTTTGTGAGTTTGAATTTGAGTTTGGGAGTTTGTATCAGTGTTTAAGTATAGTGACTCACCCCCCTCTCAATATTCTATTAGATACTTATTTTTTCATCATACCATCAATTGGTATCAGAGCATCTCAGGTCCTCTTTAACCTAAAGCCTAACAACTTGAGGAAAAGAACTTGTAGATCACGATGAAGAAAGAAGGTCTGAAGTTCAACAAAGATAACTATAGGATATGGAGTGAGAAAATGAAGATTTACATTAAGAGTCTGGGAAGTCAGTATTGGGATCATGTAGAAACTAAGTATACTGGACCTACTGGAACTCTGACTGATGATCAAAAGAAAGAACAACAAGAGAATCATCAAGCATTAGAGGCTATTATCAGTTCCTTGTCTGATGTTGAATATGTAGATGTTCATGGTCTTGAAACTTCATATGAAGTATGGAAAAAACTTGAAGAGATTTATTGCAGTGATGAACATGTTAAGTTTGTTAAAGAGGAGAGTTTAAGAGGAAAGTTTGATGACATGAGAATGTTTGAAGGTAAGAATATCCAACAGTATGGTCAATGGATAAAATAGATAGTTGGTGAAATAAAGAGTGCAAGAGGGAAAGTGGAAGATGCCACAATGATCAGTAAGGTACTGAGAACCCTGCTACCGGTCTATGCTATCCAAGTTGCAGCTATTCAAGAGCTGAAATCCATTGACAAAACAAAGGTAACTCTTGACTCTACCATTGGCAAAATTACTGCTTTTGAACTAAATGGCTATGATGGTAGTGTACAAAAATCAGAATCTGCATTTAGAGCTTTTGTCTCTAACCCATCTGTGAGAAGAAGTAGAGATACCATGTAGTACCCCTCCTTGATCAGAATCTTTGTATGTTTTTGATTGACTTCAGTGGAACATTATTGTATATTGATTTAGATTTTATGCGATGTTATTTCATGTTTTATCTAGATTTGTGGTGTATGATTTTATGCAGTATCTCAGTGCTTATGATTAATGTTATTTTATGGATCATTATCATGGACTGACACTCTTACCTTATATGTGTGATGTGTTATTTATGTGTTGCGTGTTTGCATGTGTATGGGATGCGAGGAGATGATTTTCCTTCACTCACTCCGGTGAGATAGGGAATGTCATGATTCTCCTTCATTGGTGTGTGTGCCGTGTCTGTATATATATTTGTCTATATGCACGTGTGGTTCTTTGGTGCAGGACATTGCAGGTACAAGTATCAGGTAGGTATGGGGTATCGACTCCACCTGGTTTCATAGGTCTGAGCGTGCCTTATATGTCCAATGGGAGTGGAGGAGATAGTTGTTGGACCCTAACTTGACCCGCAGTTACACTCGTGTGAGTGTTGTCAGTCGGCTGTCTTTCCCGTCTAGCCGGTATGCGAGTCATAGTGCTTTGGTTTGGTCATTTGTGAATCGTCATTTGATCATTCTTCGTTTTGCATGCTTTCGTTCATCTGAATGGTTATTTAATTGAAAGGATGATGCTATCTTATGCTAGTGTAATTAGTTAATTATTATGCTATGAGATTATTGATTTAATTAAATTAATGATTTGCTAGATTAAATGGTTAAATGGCTTATTTCATTGTGTAAAGTTGCATTAATATATTTTGTGGAAGGAAATAAATAATTGCCTAGCCATTTAAATGTTAAATGCTTATGTTGAAAGAAAGTATTTTGGAAATAGAGAATTTAATAAAAGCTTTTCCTTTTTACCTTTCCATTTAACTTTTGTATTTTGTTTTTTTGGAAAAGAGTAAATCTGATTGCTTTTTACTTTTTAAATAAATTAATCTGATTGGTGGAGAAAACTTTCAACCTAGAAAGTTTAGGTTGAAATTATTTTCCCCATATATTCCTAGAAATGCATGGGAAGAGAGGCAGAATTTTTGGGAGAGAAATTTGGAAAACCATTCTAAAGGAGGAGCTGGAATTCGATTTGGTTTGCAAGGATTGGGATTCTCCATCATTTTGCTTGCTAGTTTTCTCAAGGTTGGATAATCTCTTCTTGTTTTAAATTTAATTTTGAATTTTTCAGTTTCTTTCTGTGTGTTGAAAAAAATGCAAATCTCCTTGTAAATTCTTGTGGAATGATTGGAATTGAAGAAGAAATGCCTGTTATTGTTGATTTTGTGAAGCTTATATCATATGATTGCTTATAGGAAAGAAATGGTTCATTTCTCTATTTGCTGTATGTTTTTGTTCTTGAAATCAACTTTTGGAATTACCTCTTCTATTGTTGCCTAAATCATTATCTATTGGGTTCTTGTGTGATTTTATTTCACCATTTATCTTATTGGTAAATATCCCTTTGAATTTTGGATCTTGGCACTATGTGTGTGCCCATGAAATGATTAGGAAATGAATCATTTTTATGTTTAAATAGTTTTGTGGCATATAGATTTTTAATGCTTTGGGAAGCATGTAGTTATTTTATTTTGTGGACTTTACCTTACCCATGGTGAGCTAGTCCCACCATGCGGGTCGGTAGTGTCTACTACCTGCAGGTAGCAATACTACCAATCGGTAGGACTGCTACCGACGGTAGCAGTCCTACCGACCGACAGTAGCAGCACTGTCGGTCGGTAGGACTGCTACCGGTTGGTAGCAGTGCTATCGATCGGCAGCAACACTACCAGTCGACAGCAACACTACAGGTCGGTAGTGTTTGCTGCCTCGACAACAATACTACTATGGGTTGGCCTTGGCCCCCGCATGACCTTGTACCCTCCGCGGTACATCCATTTGTGTGCTATGAATTCAATTTATTTAAAATAGAGTCGGTAGTGTCTGCTACCGGTCGAAAGTAGTACTACCGACAGGTAGTGCTTGTTGCCTCGGCAACAACACTACTATGGGTTGGCCTTAGTCCCCGCGTGACCTTGTACCCTTCGCGGTACATCCATTTGTGTGCTATGAATTCAATTTGTTTAAAATGGAATATTTTTATAGTTGTTTTTATGTTAAATATAAATGATAATTTTCTAATGATTTTTATTATGTGGTTTAATAAATTTATCTATGGAAATCAAGGCATGAATTAGTGATTCAAATTGGTGGATTTGGATATATTTTGGAAATGAATTAAATGCCTGTTAGGAATTCATGTTATATTTGGTTGAATTTTTAATGTGGATTTCATTCTTGATGGAATATTGATTTGGAAATTGAATAGATGTGAATGTCGTAAAAGAGTGCTTTATTTAATTTTCATTCATTGAAGTTGTAAGTGCTTATGATGTTGATTTTCTCAAAGATTGTCTGAGTGTGGACTTAGTGCATTAGCTTTCCTTGCAAGAGTTATATTGTGTTATTTCTAGTCTGTGGTTCAGTCGTCCTGTGGTGACGTATTTGGTACCTTTGACCAAGTGATATATGATTGTAAAGTGGAAAATCGCGGTTGAACCCTAGTTGGTCTCCCCTCTTCCAACTCCGAGGAGAGAGAAGGGAGGTTCGCTAGGATTCGATGGGTTTTCACTTAGGGGGAAGACTTTACATTCAAAAGAGGGGTTGAAACTCATAAGATCCAATCCCACACAAGGTAAGATTGGATGCTAGATGAATTTCAAGGGTTTGGAAAGCAAAGCTACCCTCTTTTTTTGATTAAGGAAATTAAGCTAAGAATGCATAGAAAGTCATAAAGATTTGCTTATAAACTGAGTTCGGGTTATAGGATGAAGCTGCGGACCTGGAATTAGCAGTAAAATGTCGATACGGCGCTGTCCTGCAAATTTGAGCAAAAGTTGTCGGGACGATGGCGCCCGGCGCCACGGTCCTCTGAAAAATCCGCGAAACGAAGGGGGATCTGTTCGTCTCTGCACAAGGATTCCAGATCTTCAATCTCAGCCGCGTACCTGCAACCTACACACAGAAAAGTGAAGACGATTGGGGGGTTAGGGATTAGGGGTTTGCCTTTAGGTCAAATCCCAGTTTTGGAATTAACCAAGAAATGAGCAAGAGCTGTAAATGTAAATAACTGTAAAACAAGTACTAATACCTTGTTCTAAGGATGTTTGTATCCTTATGTGTGAAGGTTTAGATGTTGTATGTTGTATGTTGTAGCATGTAGTATGTGATCTCCTCTTCAATGGTTGAATCCTTGTCTTGAATGCAACACTTAGCCTTGAATGGAGACTTGGAATGATCAATTGCTTGAATGCTTGAATGCTTGAGTATAGTTTCCACGCCTTTTCCATCATATCGAATGAGAGAGGAAAATGTAGTTTATATACTTGTCATTTAGGGCTGATAGACTGATTTTCCCGACCTTAGGCCGACCAGGGAAGTATATTTCCAAATTGCAATCAAAAAGACCCGATATCACTTAGGAAACCGGGCCCAAAATAGGACCCAGGGACCAGGGCGCTGGGCGCCTTGGTCCTGAGGGACCAGGGCGCTGGGTGCTCTGGTCCCACCTCCAGGACAACGGGGTGCAAAGGAGGTTCAGGCCAGGGTGCATGAAAAATGCAGTTTTCAGTGTCGCGAGCAAGTTTTGGGGTCTCCATTCAGGTTGCGTGTTGCGTCGCCATCGTGAAGACCGAAATGCAGTCGAAATTGCAAGTGTCGCAATTTTAGGACGCTACATTTAGCCCCCACTTTAGCGGGAGTATGTATGCTCATACTTCCGGTAAAGTACAAGGAAACAACATTGAAAGACTTCCACCACGTCAAGGAGGCAAGATACACCAAGCCCCCAGTGGACTAAGGATCTTACAACTTCGATTGACAAAGTAAAAGGGAAGATCACGAGGAAGAACCATGACTGTCAGTAGTAAGGTTCCCTCACTATGAGTCATGCAAAAGAAATACCAAAAATCTTCAAGACAAAGCTAAGTTTGCCAAGAAATTTTCAAGTATCTTTGAAAGGATAGACAGGGTGTATGCCCCCCTACGTTAAAGCGATCGCACACGCCTCAACGGGGGTGATTGTTTTAACGTAGTGATACACATAAGAAATGAGAAAGGAAAAGGAGCACGTTATCGCAAAGATTTAGCCCCCAAGTGTGAGATAAACCCAAGGATAATAGACACAAAACACAAAGCACGAGGTGACTTCGCTTTCCTCGGGGTCAGTATGCTGTATGATAAGTCATGTATATATCATATGGATGTATGCATAATTGTTCTTCATTCCCCAATCAAGGAAGGTCACCTAGAAGAAGGGAACACATGTGTCTTTTGAGTCAACATGAGAGAGATCGAGAGATCTCAATGCTTTGCATCGTCCTCAAGTAGACAACACTAAGGACGACATATAGAAGAAGTAACAAAAGAGAGGGGGAGAGAGTCTGCTATGCTAATGTAACTAGTCTAGCATGTCATCTACCCCCCGATCTTGCTGATCAATGTTTCGGGAAGGCAGGGAACACGCTAGAGGAGGAACATCCAACACAGCAGATGGAGCTATCACAAGATCCAAACAAGGGCTATGTTCATGTTCCAAGCCACATTGTTCTTGTCTAGGAGCTAGGATAAGTGCTTTAGAAAATTCATTAGATAAATGGTTATCAACATCAACAAGTTCATATTCACTATCAGAAGCAAGAGGAGTAATATTTTCATCTATATCATCATCAAGATTTATAAAAATAGGATCTTTAACTCGCACAGGATCAAGACCATCATGCATCTTATGTTTAGGAGATTTAGGCTCAATATCCGGCTGAGGAGAAAATGGAATAATGCTTGTTGAAGGTGTTTTTGGAGATTGCAAAGTTTGAGAAGCAGCTGCTTGAGCCCTAAGACGACGCTTTCGTCAACGTTCCCGTGCAGAACGATTACATCTAGTCTTAGTAGGAAGTGTAGAAGATAGAGGAGGAGGAATGTTCTCATCCGTATCACTTGGATGTTTAGGTTGTGGTCTCTTAGGCTGGATAATAGGAGAAGAAGAAGGTCTCTTCTCTCTATAGAAGGCAGGAGGAGGAACTGCTCCATATAAAGGAGGATTTTTTGGTTTAGGAAGAAGACCAAGTCCATCATGACGAGGAGGTATAGGTCTATTTTTAGAAGATTTATTAGGCGTAGACATAGTCACATCCATGGGGACGGGTTGGGAATCTTCTTGGGGAAAGACATTAGTTTTGTCTTTCAAAGGAAGAATTTCCTTCTCAAGAATGATAGGAATGTCAAGTTTAGGTGCTCTAGGTTCACTTAGAGATAGGATCATATCTGTTTTCCACTTTTGATAAGATTTGAAAAGATGATCACTTCGCGGAGGAAGAGATTGAAATTGTTTAGGCCAAAAGTAATCAATAGGAACACTAGAGGTTCTTTCAGCTGGTTTAAAGAGACTATGATTGACAGTAACAACTTCACCATTATGGGGAAATTTCAAACACTTATGAATAGGAGAAGCAATAGCTTTCATGGAAGATAGCCAAGGATAGCCAAGCTTCACACGAAATTGTTCGGAAGAAGGAATAATAGCAAAGTTCACATCAAGAGATTTGTTATGGACCTCAATAGGCAATGTAATAGAACCAATTGCAGGAGAAGAAAATGCATCAAATAGTTTCACAATCACATCTGTTTTTTCATAGATCACTTGATTCAATTGCAAAGTAAAAAGAAATTCTTCAGTAATAACATTAACCATGCATGAAGGATCAATAAGCACTCCACGACAAGGCATATTCTTGACTTTTGCAACTATGTATAAAGGACCATCAGGTGCCCTAATGGTTTCGCTAGAATCAAATGTGATGGAAGATTCTTTAGGGTTTTCTTGCTACTCTACAAAGTTAATCACATTCGGAGTCATAGACACAAGACCATCAGATGAGAAAGAGGAATCATTAGCCTCAATCACATTAGAAGTATGAGAAGTATGAGAAGGTAATGGATCAGTAAAAATCTGAAGATTTTGGTTAGGAGGAGCTACAGATGTGTTGCCTTTATCATTCACTCCAGAAACAAAAATAGTATTATTATCAATCAAATCTTGAATTTTACCCTTTAGAGAAAAACATTTTTCAGTACCATGCCCAGGCTGACGATGAAAGTGACAAAAAGCTTTGTGATCAAAATAAGGTGAAGTAATCTTTGTAGGATCAATTTGTCTTATAGGAGGAAGGGTAAGAACATTTTGTTCCAATAACTTATTCATAATATCATGCAATGATTCATTCAAAGGAGTATACTTTCTTTCTTTCCTGAAAAATTTAGAAATAGGTTGCACACCTGATGCTGCATTCACATTGTTGTTGATGATGTTTTCATTGAATTTGATGGAATCTCTGTTCGGTTTAAACTTCCCAAATGGTTGTTGACTGCTATCACCCTTATCACTCGGAGCCATAGGATGTGATTGTTCCATTTGACTCACAGTCAGTTGATAATTGTGAAGAGTGGCGCACAACTGTTGGAAAGAAGTAAACTTAGAAAATAGGAGTTTGTCTCGAATATCTTTTTGCAAATTAGAAATAAAGATTCTTTGAATATCATTGTCAGGCACTGGAAAAGAAATTTGAGCATACAAATGCTTATATCTACCAATGAAATCAGTCACTTTTTCTTTAACACCTTGTTTACAATGCATTAAATCAATCAAAGTAACTTTAGGACTTATATTATTTTGAAATTGTTGAATGAAAGCATTTGCAAGTTGTTCGAAAGAAGTAATAGAATAAGAAGGCAACGAGCAATACCATTGTAGGGCTTTGTCTCTTAATGTTCTAGTAAACAGTTTTGCAAGCAACCTTTGGTCATAAGCAAAATCAGTACATATTGTTTGAAAAGTCTTAACATGTGTTAGAGGATCTCCTTTACCATTATAAAGTTCCAAATGCGGGATTTCAACATGCTTAGGAGGAATAGCTCGAACAATGTCAAGAGAAAGTGGGCTCGCAACATCAAATGTGGGCACACTAAACTTAGATTGATTCATAGAGGCAATTTGTTGCTGTAAAGAAGAGACAGTTTGTGCAAGATTATTAATGGTAGCTTCAGTCGAAGAGTTCATATTAGGTGTGTTAGATTGAGATGGAGGTGTGATGTTATTGAAAGATGGTAAAGAGTAAGGTGGTGGGACCCTATGATAGTCAACCATAGGGGATGATTGGATAGGAGGAACACTACAAGGAGGAATGGAATGATTAAATGAATTGCCCCCTTGTGTCATGTTCATTTGTGAAGATGTAATAGGAACACTCATTGAAGGAATGTACGAAGAAGTTGGATTGAATGAAGGAAGGGGATTAATTGAAGAAGAGGGATTGCCCCCATGACTGGTAATCACAGGAGGAATGTCTTGTATAGAGGTAGCCATTATGTTTGATGTAAAGGTAGGTATACTAGCAATAGGAGTTGTCAAAGGAATAGAATGATTGACTTGTGTAGGAGGTTGTGTATAACCTAAAGATTCAGCACAACTCTTCATAGGCATCACATTCGAATCCACAATGTGTGCGATACCACGTAAAACATCAATTCCATTCTTATCACTTTGAAGCATACGTTTTAGACCCTCAATTAAAGGAAGAGCTTGACTATCGGGATACTCATGAGATATCCATTGGTGAAAATCATCAAATTGGTTATCCAATTTGGAAAGTTGTTCAACAGAAACTTCATGGAGAGCTTCTTCATCATTCGGAGGATTAGAGGAATTACCCATGTCCTCGTTAAAAAGACTACTCAAATTAGGTTCCATCTCCTCAGTAGTTAAACCTCGGAAAGACTTAATTCTACGGCTTCGTCTAACGGGAATAGTGTACGTAGGGCTTATTGTTGTAAAACTCATGCACTAGAGAGAGAGAAAAGATTTTGAATTTAGAGGTAGCAATGTTCAGTAAAAACAGCCAATCTTCCAGATTTAAGCTGTTAAATGCAATCACAACAGTCTCCCGAAATTTCGGAAAAAATGTTTGGGACCGTGGCGCTCGGAGTGCAACACGGTCCTTGCAACTTTTTTCGAAATTTGCAGGGATGAAAGGTATGATGATTTTAGAGCTAATCTAAAAAAATTGAGGGATTTTACGATCTGTAGATAGGCCAAATTAAAGTTGCAAATTCAAAATTGAACCCTATCAAGATTGTCGAAAAAATGCAAAATTTGAATTTTGAAAAAGAGAGGGAGACTGAAATTTTGAATTTTATGATTTTAGAGGGAATGTCAAGAGCAATGCAAATTTTGAAATTTGAAAATTGACTCAATTTCACACAAAATTCAATTTTGAAAGTGGAAATCAAAGTTGTTGTAATTAAGCACTTAATTTCAAAAGTCACAAAATGCAAATATTTGAATAAAGCACTGAAATTTCGAATGAATGCAAATACAATTTTCAGATCTAAGACAGTAAGAACACAATTTTGACACAAAATTTCAGTTTCGATAATTTTTGAATGATTAGGAGCCTTAGACCAAGCAATCACAAGACCAACTTTGACTGTAATTTTGAAAGTGTTATAATTGACAAAATCAGCCAAAATTCTGGATTTTAGCAGGAAAATACAACAAGATCTCGCTCCCGAAATTTTGGAAAAAATGTCGGGGACGATGGCGCTCAGAGTGCAACACGGTCCTCGCAACTTTTTTCCAAATTTTCAGGGATGAAAGATATTGTGATTTTATTGCGGAATCCAAAGTTACAGCTGATTTGGAGATGTTTTGATCGGTCAAATTGTCGGACAAAGGTTGAATCAAGAGGGTTTCAAAAATTAGGGTTTTGACTTTTAACCACTTAATTTTCAGAATTAAAGCACAAATATGAATTGATAATTTGTAATAGAAGGACAAATCTGAAACAAGCATTAACATTTAGACATTTCGCAAGTTTAATTACTAAAAAGAAATTTTAGGGTTTTAATGCAATCACCTCTAAAACTTTGCAAAAGATCAAACATGGAAATGTAATCAATTTTTTCAGATCTAAGCATCAAAAATCAGAAAGGATGTTCACGTCGGGTTCACCAAAATGTAAAGCGGAAAATCGCGGTCGAACCCTAGTTGGTCTCCCCTCTTCCAACTCCGAGGAGAGAGAAGGGAGGTTCGCTAGGATTCGATGGGTTTTCACTTAGGGGGAAGACTTTACATTCAAAAGAGGGGTTGAAACTCATAAGATCCAATCCCACACAAGGTAAGATTGGATGCTAGATGAATTTCAAGGGTTTGGAAAGCAAAGCTACCCTCTTTTTTTGATTAAGGAAATTAAGCTAAGAATGCATAGAAAGTCATAAAGATTCGCTTATAAACTGAGTTCGGGTTATAGGATGAAGCTGCAGACCTGGAATTAGCAGTAAAATGTCGATATGGCGCTGTCCTGCAAATTTGAGCAAAAGTTGTCGGGACGATGGCGCCCGGCGCCACGGTCCTCCGAAAAATCCGCGAAACGAAGGGGGATCTGTTCGTCTCTGCACAAGGATTCCAGATCTTCAATCTCAGCAGTGTACCTGCAACCTACACACAGAAAAGCGAAGACGATTGGGGGGTTAGGGATTAGGGGTTTGCCTTTAGGTCAAACCCCGGTTTTGGAATTAACCAAGAAATGAGCAAGAGCTGTAAATGTAAATGACTGTAAAACAAGTACTAATACCTTGTTCTAAGGATGTTTGTATCCTTATGTGCGAAGGTTTAGATGTTGTATGTTGTATGTTGTAGCATGTAGTATGTGATCTCCTCTTCAATGGTTGAATCCTTGTCTTGAATGCAACACTTAGCCTTGAATGGAGACTTGGAATGATCAATTGCTTGAATGCTTGAATGCTTGAGTATAGTTTCCACGCCTTTTCCATCATATCGAATGAGAGAGGAAAATGTAGTTTATATACTTGTCATTTAGGGCTGATAGACTGATTTTCCCGACCTTAGGCTGACCAGGGAAGTATATTTCCAAATTGCAATCAAAAAGACCCGATATCACTTAGGAAACCGGGCCCAAAATAGGACCCAGGGACCAGGGCGCTGGGCGCCCTGGTCCTGAGGGACCAGGGTGCTGGGCGCTCTGGTCCCACCTCCGGGACAACGGGGTGCAAAGGAGGTTCAGGCCAGGGTGCATGAAAAATGCAGTTTTCAGTGTCGCGAGCAAGTTTTGGGGTCTCCATTCAGGTTGCGTGTTGCGTCGCCATCGTGAAGACCGAAATGCAGTCGAAATTGCAAGTGTCACAATTTTAGGACGCTACAATGATGACTTCGTTGTCTTAACCATGTAGTGTCTTGCCTTATGGTTAACTAAGAGTTAGTATGTCCTTATTTGACCACTTGTTTTTGGATAGTGGTGTTATGGCTGTCTGCTTCGCCATAGGGTCATCGTGGAGTGACCATGTTTGTTTAGTGTCCTTTGAGAGAGTGGCTTTCGAGTGGGGGCCGTGCCCAAAGTGGTTGGCAGGCTAACCCATTGAAAGTCAGATAATAAAGTGATAATATAATTAATTGATTAGGTGGGTAGTTCATACCATTAAATAAGATATTGTACCTCGTGCATAGGTGAGTGCTTGTATAGGGCTCATAATGTAGTGAGTAGGCTTGAAATGGCAAACCGACCACCTTGTCTTCACGAAAGGCGTGTAGGGTTTGCATGAGACTTAGTTGGAGCCAGAGGTTCGAGAAAGGTTACCAGGGTAACCCAGGATGGGGGCCAAGACCTATGGAGACTGACCATGGTAACCATCATAAGCTATGCGATGACACTCTCTCTTTAAGTTCACTTGTGTATTTGTGATGTTGATGGATATTGTGGAGTCATTTTGTGCTGTCATGGAGTTGTATTGTTCTGTCGACCATGTCATGCTTATGATTACTTGAGGATCCTCTGCTATCTCCTATCATGGTGGGGTGATTCCATTTTGGGAATTACATGGTTGGGTGGTAGTGCCACTTCCCATCAGATGTTCTTGTCCGTGCCTTCATGCGAGGATTGGCTTCGTAGGTGTTTATGTGGTTCGTGGCTCATGCTTATCTCATGTTTGGAGATTATTGTTATTTAGAGACCTATGTGGTCATTGTATCATAATATTTGGTAACCTTGTAATTGGTTAAGTTGTATCTTTATATGTATATTGAGAGCCATGTATTGGAAGAGCAATGTAATCCTAAAATTGGGATGTTATTTATCAATTTCCTTTATGTTATGTGTACATGCTTATTGAAGAGAAATTATATGGTATCCTTTAAATCTTTCAATGGTGTAATCTGTTATTGCATATGGATTCTTGTGATCATTGAGTTAATGATGGATTATTGGATTAACCTTAATTGTGGAATTTATCATTTGGTTTTAAATCTTCGTTGGTAACCCTTAAGGAATTCTGGTGTAAGTCTTCCGCTTGTGTTCTCGTGCATGTTGTGTTTAATGCACCTATTATGTTTATACTTTAAAAAAAAAAAATTGTTTCACCCTTGTTGTAGGTTTTCCTTCGGGGTTCCTGGCGAGGCATTACATACCGGCCATAGCTATGAATCTAGATCCAACATAGATGCTGACGATGAAGACAGTTTAATGGAGCTTGAAGCATTGTTGGCAAAATGACTGCCTAGAGGCACTGGGAAATACAAAGGTAAGCTATTGTTGAAATGTTTTTCTTGCAATGAGATTGGTCATATAGTAGCTAATTATCCTAATGGTGAAAATGAATACAAGAGAGGCAAATTTAAGAAATATAAGGGTAAAGGCAAGAGATATTGTCTTGTTTCTATTGACAGTGATATTACTGATGAAGAATCTGATGATGATGCTAGTGAAGATATTGTGTTTGTAGCTATTAAGGAAGAGATAACAGATCAAAAAGCACTAGTGTCTAGGATGGATAACTCTGATGATTGGATCATTGATAGTGGTTATTCACATCACACGACTGGTGATCAGAGCAAATTTCTTTCCTTGAAGGAATTTGATGGCGGTGTTGTCAGATTTGGCAATGAATCACCCTATATGGTTAAAGGTAAGGGAGTTATTTCTCTTAATGGGATGAGTAGTGCTGACGATGTCTATTGGGTTGAAGGCCTAAAGCACAATCTTCTGAGCATGGCACAACTTATTGACAGAGGATACCCGCTGGAGTTTAGAAATGGTATGTGCAAAATCTTTGACAACAAAGGTGAATTGATTGCAACCGGAAAACAAACTAGAGGTAATCTATTTCATCTTAATCATAAAGTTAGCAACTTTTGATTGCAAAGATAGATGATAACTGGCTCTGGCATAGAAGATTTTTCCATATAAAGTTTGATAACATTGTTAAAGTGAGCAAGTCTAAGATAGTAAGAGGTCTACCTCAGATAGACAAACCGATTAATGCTCTTTGTAAAGAATGTCAGTTAGGAAAGATGACTTCTTCAACTTTCAAGAACAAGTCCTTCTCAACGGAGCACTTGTTAGATTTGGTTCATACAGATCTATGTGGAGCAATAAGAACTAGAAGCATTTTAGGTGATAGATATTTCATGGTCTTCACTGATGATTGTTCAAGGATGATGTGGGTCACATTATTGAAGGATAAGAATGAAGCTTTTGGTAAATTCCAACCAATCAGAGCCTTAGCCGAGAAAGAGAGTGGCAAAAAGATAAAATGTCTGAGAACAGATCAAGGTGGTGAATTTACTTATGAGGAATTCACTAAGTATTGTGATGAGAATGGTATCAAGCGGCAACTTTCTGCACCAAGGACACCACAACAAAATGGTATAGCAGAAAGGAACAACCGGTCAGTGGTTGAAGCAGCTAGAACTATGTTGATACAAGGAAATGTGGTGAAAACATTTTGGAGAGAAGCTATAAGTACAATGGTCTACACAATGAACCGAGTTTGGGTGAAAAGAGGCAAGGACAAGACACCTTATGAGTACTGGTATGGAAGATCATCCGATGTTAGCTATTTTAAGATCTCTGGTAGTAAATGTTTTATCAAAAGAGGTGATTACATAAGCAAGTTTTAAGCTAAGAGTGATGAAGGCATATTTCTTAGCTATTCCACCAAGAGTAAGGCCTATAAATGCTTCAACAACCGGACATAGAGAATTATTGAGAGTGCTGATGTTTGTGTAGATGAATGTCCTGAAATTTCAGAAGGAACTTGTTCAGAGAGAAAGGAAGAAGATCCTTGCATTTTTCTTTTGGAACCTAAAACTGTTAATTCAAATACCGTTAAAGAAAATCCTGATGTACTTGTTCAACCGGAACAAATAAATTCAGAGGAAGAAGACAATGAAGAAGTTGGACCTGATGAGAATGATCATGTTATTCCTAGGTATGTGAGACTGAATCAGAGTCTTGAGCAGATTATTGGGGATAAGGATGCTGGAGTACTAACTAGAATGAAAATTAGAGATAACTCTTGCATGATCTCCACCATTGAACCTAGAAGTGCTAAGGAGGCATTTGGTGATGATCAATTGGGTGAAAGCAATGGAGGAGAAATTAGATAAAATCGAGAAGAACAACACTTGGACCCTGGTACCCCAACCGGTAAACAAGAATTTCATAGGTACTAAATGGGTGTTCAGAAACAAGTTAAATAAAGATGGTGTTGTAGTTCGCAATAAGGCAAGACTAGTTTGCAAAGGTTATGCGCAAGAAGAAGGAGAAGATTATGGTGAAACTTTTATACCGATAGCAAGATTGGAAGGAGTTAGAACATTACCTACCCACAAGAAGTTCAAGGTATACTAGATGGATGTTAAGTCTGCATTTTTGAATTGGATATTCGAAGAAGAGGTATATATAGAGCAGCCTGATGGTTATGCATTGATAGATAAGGAAGACATGGTATGCAGATTGCATAAAGCTTTGTAAGGATTAAAGAAGGCACCTAGAGCATGGTATGAAAGGCTTCATACACATCTGATGAAGATAGGATTTGCAAGAACCAGTGATGACAACAACATCTATCTCAAGTTTGAAGGAGATGAAATACTAGTTAGTGAAGTATTTGTTGATGACATTATATTTGGAGGTAATGATGTCATGAGCAATAGTTTTGCAGATGAAATGAAGAATGAGTTTGAGATGTCATTAGTAGGGGAAATAAAAAAATTAATAGGCTTGCATATACAACAGATGAAGAATGGTATTTTCATTACTCAATCTAAGTATGTGAAAGAGGTTTTGAAGACTTTTGGCATGAGTGACTGTAAACCAGTTGGAACTCCAATGGTTACAGGTTTTAATTGTCCAAGGAAGATGCATCTAAGTATGTAGATGAAAAGGAATACAAGTCAATGATTGGCAAATTACACTATGTTGTTCACAGTCGACCGGATATTGCCCATGTAGTTGGTATAGTTGCTAGATTTTAGAAAAATCCAAAGGAAGCACATCTGATAGCAACCAAGAGAATTTTTAGATATCTGAAAGGTACATTTGACTATGGGTTATGGTATCCATATGGAGGAAACTTTGATTTGAAGGCATACACTGATGCTGATTGAGTAGTAAATATTGATGACCGGAAGAGTACTACCAGTGGAACATTCTTTCTAGGAGGAAGGCTAGTTTCATGGAGTAGTAAGAAGCAGAGTTGTACTTCACAATCTACTACAGACGCTAAGTATGTAGCAGCTTACATGAATTGCACACAAGCTATTTGGATGCAACACATTTTGGAAGGTTTTAAGATGAAGATCTCAGAACCTATCAAGATTTTGTGTGATATTACAAGTGTAATAAATATTTCTAAGAATCCTGTTTTGCATGCAAGGACTAAGCACATTGAATTGAAGTATCACTTTTTCAGGAAAAAAGTTCAAAGTAAAGATGTTATCTTAGATCATGTTTCTACCCAGGAGCAGCTTGCAGATATTTTTACCAAACCTCTACCTAAGACCACTTTTGAGTATCTTAGAAGTCAATTGGGGGTTGTCCCTCTTCATGAGGTCAGTTGAACATGATGCTGATTGCATTAGTCCCTGAATTACTTGTAGAATCTTACATGGACTGTTGTTTTTGGAAGTGGATGTATTCCATAGGGGGAGCATCAAGTTGCAACATGTTGATGCACAGTGAGAATTTGGAATTACATGTTTTACTTTCAATTTGGCATTGCTGTCAAAGGGGGAGAAGAATTATGTGATTGAGGAGAATAATTATGTGTCTGATTAGGTGAACCAACAACAAACTGAAGATAGACAGACCATGGTGAATACTTGGTAATGTAAACCTGGATTCCTATTCACCTATCCACAACAACAATTAGAGGCGTTGATATTTGTATTGCCATCAATGCCAAAGGGGGAGATTGTTGGCATTTGCATATAGATTGCATTAATGATATGTTGTCATTGATGTTAATTGAACAGGTGAATGATATTCATGATATTGCTGATGTTATTGTTGTTATTGCTATTTTCTTGTAACTGGTATGATAAAATTTGAGGAAGATGTTGTAAACTGGTATATGGTAGTTTGTAAGTTGAACCAGTGTAAAGGGTTAAACCTTTCTATGTTATGTAACTGGTAAACCCTACCAGTTGTTTTCTGTTAAACCCTAACCGATCAAGTTTGTTGGTTTAAGATCTAATGTTGAGCGGTAATGATGGAGACATGTGTGATCATTGTATGAGGACTAGTTTAGATTGATTTGGCATGTTTGTTTGTTATCTTGGAAAGGAGAAAAGTGGATTGCATCTAATTCATAGCGCATGATGAGTTACAAAGTTTGATGAAGCGGTGATCATGGAGTGGCTGGAATTTTCTTGATTAATGTGAAGAGATTGTTATGATTTCTAACAGTCAAGACTGTACCGACTTGTTTGTAATCTCGATGATGATGAGAATTAGGTTTTTGTTGTGTTATTGACCTAGTTGATTTGTATTTAAGGTCGATGATATTATTTTGTTAAGTGTTGGCAAAGTTGACAAGATTGGCAGAAACCAGTTGAGTGTGTGGTTACCTAACCGGTGGATGGATCTGCAGTTTGAGTAAAGGCATATTGAAGCTTAAGAAGGATATGATCAAGCAGATGTAGTGCTATTCAGACAGATCAAGAAAACCTATTGTTTTCTAACAATTACAACAGAAATTGAAATCCTCTAACCGGGTAAGCCCTAACAAGCCTGGTTACTTTCTAAATCCTCTCACAAGGTGGTTCATTAGTTTGGATTCTCAAATCCTCCAGCGAGGTTACTCCTAACAGGGTATTGTGCTTTTCATCAAGGCATATTTGTAAATCCCCTAAACGGGTGATTCCTAACCGAAATTAGTTCTTAACAAGACTTATTGTAAAAGCTTTAACAGGCTTGGCTCCTAACAGGGCAAACTTGAGAAGAGTTCAGATAGCTATCCTTGTGAGTCTCATCTCACCGTGGTTTTTACCTATTTGGGTTTTCCACGTATAAATACTTGTGTCAAGTGGTGAATGTTTTTGTGGTTATGATCTTATTTGTTGATTTGATAAACTACTTAACTATTCTGATAAGGCATGATAGTTGGAAGCATTGAGAGATGAATATGTTGACATATGATTAATCATTTTTTATGTTTACAAGCTTGAAGTTGTTTACTGTTAAGTTGTCATAACAGTCAAACCGGTTGATGTTGGTTGATGTTGAGTATTGATCTTGATAAGTGAAAGTTTACTTTGTGAGTTTGAATTTGAGTTTGGGAGTTTGTATCAGTTTTTAAGTATACTGATTCACCCCCCCGTCTCAGTATTCTACCGGATACTTATTCTTTCATCATACCATCATATATGTATGTGTTTGTGTGTGTGTGTGTGTGTGTGTGTGTGTGTGTGTGTGTGTGTGTGTGTGTGTGTGTGTGTGTGTGTGTGTGTGTGTGTATACATATATACATACATACATATATATGCATACATACATACATACATATCTATACATACATATATATATACATATATATACATACATACATATACATACATATACATATATATACATACATACATACATACATAGTATGCAAGAAAATACACTAAAACATGTAAAGTCAAGCACATTCACAACAAGGTCATCAAATGAAGCATAAACAAAATGAATAAATTAAACAGTCAAACCATCCAAGCTCCTTTGACAAAGGCCTCACTGCTCCTTCTTTCTCCTCTAATTATGCCAGGATGTTGGCTCAATCCATTACGCAACTCATATGAAGCAAGGGAAAAAGCGGGATAGGCGAGAATACTGGAAGATTTAAAAGTATATGGATTCAAGAGAATGAGAGCATACATGTAAACTACTAAGATGTCAAAATGAGGAAACAAGAGTCCAATTTATAGACTTTGAGATCACATTGAACAAACAAGATCAACTCAATCCAACAGTTGAGATTTCGCGCAAGAATGAGTTAAAAGGGAAATTGTCATAAGAGTGAAGAGAAAAAGGCTTTAAATAAAAAAGAAAATGGAAACTTCCATTTGCACTCAAAATATTCCATTTAAACTCAAATGAGGTGGAATTAATAATTTAAAATTATTATTTCCACTCATAACTCAAATTAGCTAATTAATATATAAAAATGTTAATTGTAGGAAAAAAGTGAAAGAATAAATAAATATTTATTTATTTATTCAAAAGGGAGGACATGTTAGTAAGAAAGGGGATTGATTAATTATTTAATTAATCAACCTAGGGGAAATGATTTAAACAATTTAATATACCAACCCGATTGTTGAATTAGGCCCTAATAGGGATGATTGATTGGCTAATCATTGATAAAAATTAATGAAAATTGATTGAGGTTGACAATAAAATAGGACAAAGATCGAAAAAGACTCAAGATTGATAATGATTTTGATAAGAGACTGATAAGATTGATTGATTAAAGTGCCATGAAAGGCTGATAAAGTGTCACAGAGGACTGATTGAAATTGATTGATAAAGAGGTTGATAATTAATGATTGATTAATTATCAACAAAGAGGGAATTGAGTCTAATTGTCAAGATAAGACAAATTTGAATGATTTGAAAATGATAAAACACCAATCATAATGATTTAGGACCAAACACGAATGAACGAGACTGATTAGGGTTGGATTTGAATTGAATTGACATCGGAGGAATGACACAATGTTAACATATGATGAAGATCAAATGTGACATAGAAGACATGTTAAAAATTAGGTTAGCGACGTAGGAGTGATGACCAATTTTTAGTGTCTACATTTTTCCCCTTTTTGAGACAATGCGATTTTGAGAGTTGTTTCAAAGAATAATTAAAAAGATCATGCCCCAGTAGATCGAGAGACGGAGGTGAGATGCCCCCTCGAGAGATCGTTTATGTATAAAAGAAATGAATGATCTCTCGAAAGAAGAGAATGAATGTTAGAAAAATGTGTGGGAATGGAAGAATAGTTAATTGATTAGAGATAAAGAGTTGAATGATTGATAGAAGAAATGTTAGTAAGTGGAAATTAGACAAAGAAAAAGGGTGAAGAAACCTTGCCATCACAAGTGCACATTACTCAGTGAGATCCTTTATTTAATATTGAAAAACGAATGCAGCGCATCATGGCAATGAAGACCAGGGTGATAATGCAATCCCTTTGTGTAAAACAGACACATTGCAGACAAGGAATGAGTCAAAAACTACTCCATTTGCACTCAAAATATTCCATTTAAACTCGAATGAGGTGGAATTAATAATTTAAAATTATTATTTCCACTCATAACTCAAATTAGCTAATTAATATATAAAAATGTTAATTGTAGGAAAAAAGTGAAAGAATAAATAAATATTTATTTATTTATTCAAAAGGGAGGACATGTTAGCAAGAAAGGGGATTGATTAATTATTTAATTAATCAACCTAGGGGAAATGATTTAAACAATTTAAGATACCAACCCGATTGTTGAATTAGGCCCTAATAGGGATGATTGATTGGCTAATCATTGATAAAAATTAATGAAAATTGATTGAGGTTGACAATAAAATAGGACAAAGATCGAAAAAGACTCAAGATTGATAATGATTTTGATAAGAGACTGATAAGATTGATTGATTAAAGTGCCATGAAAGGTTGATAAAGTGTCACAGAGGACTGATTGAAATTGATTGATAAAAAGGTTGATAATTAATGACTGATTAATTATCAACAAAGAGGGAATTGAGTCTAATTGTCAAGATAAGACAAATTTGAATGATTTGAAAATGATAAAACACCAATCATAATGATTTAGGACCAAACACGAATGAACAAGACTGATTAGGGTTGGATTTGAATTGAATTGACACCGGAGGAACGACACAATGTTAACATATGATGAAGATAAAATGTGACATAGAAGACATGTTAAAAATTAGGTTAGCGACGTAGGAGTGATGACCAATTTTTAGTGTCTACATTTTTCCCCTTTTTGAGAGAATGCGATTTTGAGCGTTGTTTCAAAGAATAATTAAAAAGATCATGCCCCAGTAGATCGAGAGACGGAGGTGAGATGCCCCCTCGAGAGATTGTTTATGTATAAAAGAAATGAATGATCTCTCGAAAGAAGAGAATGAATGTTAGAAAAATGTGTGGGAACATAAGAATAGTTAATTGATTAGAGATAAAGAGTTGAATGATTGATAGAAGAAATGTTAGTAAGTGGAAATTAGAGAAAGAAAAAGGGTGAAGAAACCTTGCCATCACAAGTGCACATTACTCAGTGAGATCCTTTATTTAATATTGAAAAATGAATGCAGCGCATCATGGCAATGAAGGCCAGGGTGATAATGCAATCCCTTTGTGTAAAACAGACCCATTGCAGACAAGGAATGAGTCAAAAACTACCTAAGACAATATGTGTGTCAAAGGTCAAGGTATGCACGTCGTTCACAAGGTGAATGTACTTACCACAGATGCCCAAGACATACGTGCCCTAGAAATTTATGAAACACTCTCCAAACATTAAACAAAACAAAAATGACCATGAGCCATCCTGACCACTCTAAATCACTCTGTGACATCATCGAGTAGCATAGGAAAATCATCAAAGATAAATCCAAGAAAGATAAGCTTCACAGGTTCAGACAAGTCAAACAAACTTCTTGATCTTCATTGCCAAAAGTGAGAATGTTTTGTTTTATGTTGTCTGGTGTCACGGAATGTAGTACCTCATCCAAGACAGGACACAGTATTGTTTCGAGTATACTGCACCCTATATAAGACCCATGATAATGTTGATGTTGACTGATAATACAAGTTTGATTAGTTGGAATGATTGCTCGGTTGAATAGTTTGTCGATTAAAGTGTGATTTGTTAAGCGCAATGTTTAATGTGTTTCTGTTGGACGTCTGCTCAAATATATGTCTATGTACAAAAGGGACAATTTATTGATAGAATGAAAATGAAAACGATTGTTTTTGGATTTTTTATGTTTTCAAATTTTTAGGGTTTTTTTTAGTTTTATAGTTTTTTATGCTTTTTTCAGGGTCCATTTTTCAATGTTTTTTGGATTATTTTAAGACATTTTACGATTTTTTTTTTCAGAACAATATTTGATTTTTTGGGATTTTTCAGGACTTTATTTGATTTTTTTAGTGATTTTTTAATGATTTTTCCCCAATGTCTAGCAAGGTAAGGAATGTGATAAATGGATAAAGAAAATCTTGGTGAAATGTTGGTGGATAGAGGGAAGACAAATGCCATTTATTATGGAGACAAAACAGATTCAAGTCCAAGGGCTATCGCGTAATGGGATAAGGGACTAGATATGATAATGCAAAGTAATGGAATGGTATGAGAGACATGTCAAGAGGTTATTGAAACCATTTTTTGCATTTTATGTCCTTATGTTGAATCAAGATCAAGGGACAAAAAAGAGTGCATGGACGGTGATGGGATATAGATAAGATAAGCAAGATAAAAATTGGATAAAAGACATGGAGTGAAGATTGTGTGATGCAGAGCCCTTGTCACACACCTAAGGACAATTAAAATAGGTTTAGTTTTGACCTCTCCATTGACCACAAGTATCCTACAAGGAAGGACTCCACACCTTATGGGTAGAACTACTCACAAACCACTATGCTAGTATCTACTCAAGATGAGTAAAAGGCTTCAACTTCTCTATTGCACCCCTCCATGACTCCTACACTTGGGGTCTTTGGAATTGGTCCATTCATGCCTACTAAGGATTTTTCCAAACATTATTTTTAGGTTTTGTCTTCAATACCATATACCTCCTTTGGAAACCTACCCCTCTGGCTAGTAGCCCTATTTAGTGAGAGATTTGGACTTAAGTCCAAAATATTACATACACCCTAGAAAATTAATTGCCTTTTCAGATACCCTTTTTGGAGTTACTTTCATCCCAAAAATGGTTTGGCAAGATATGCACTTTAAGGGTCCAAACCCCTTAGAAGCCTCAAGACCTAATTAGGATGATTAGGCCTATTTTACAAAGCAACCATAATTTATTCATTCCAAAATGAAAAAAAAAATACATGGGAATGTGGGGGATGGTAAATAACTTCTAATTCCAGGGTTTCATGCTTGGTATCCACTGCTACAAGGTTTTAGGGTGACTGTCCTAATTTTGCATGAGGTAGTCACATGGAGATGCCTACCTAGATTTGTCTCTTACTCCTCTCAATCAAGTATTCCATGCAAGAACCCCTAAACATACTATAATAAATAGGCCAATCCTACACTCCACCAAAGGAAGAAACTTCCAGGTGAAAGGAATGCAAGATATGGCCATTTTTGGCTAAAACCCTAGCCAAACCCTTACTTTCCGGGTAACAGTCAGAAATTTGAAGGGCTATACAAACTCACAAATGTTCAATACCTCAGACCACCACCAAATAAAAGGTGATTCAACCCTCCAACTAATCCATGAATGGTTATGTCCAATTCAATTTGTACAAGCATGTACAATCTTTGCAAACTCATAATTTTTGGGAAAACTCAGTTTATTCAATGTTTATTTGCTTCCAAACTTCAAACCACAATCAATCTAACATTGGGAATAATTTCCACAAGTTTTATATCCCTCTCCAATGGTTTAAAACTTAATTTTGAAGAGGTTGGAGCTGTTGAGAGGCTTACAATAACCCACCTTTGATAAGTTGCACTTTTGCTCTCAAAAGTTGCATTTTGACACAAAAGTTTTCAAACACCACGAGCTTGGGATCCACACAACTTGGATCAACCAAACACCATTAAGACACCCTAAAAACCTATCAAACACCAAAACAAACATCCTACTACCCCTATTGACCAAATTGTCCAAATTAGCTTATCAAGATGCCTAATTTGTGAAATTGGTTTACATGGTGGGGTCTTTATTGAAGACATGAAAAGTTCACACACAAAAGACATTCACAATGACCCTAAGATCCTAGTCTTCATCATCAGTTGCATGATTATCTTGTTGAAGAGGTGCCCCTGCACCATACTCCCTGAGAGAAGAGATCTCAAGCCCACTTGAGATTAGAGTTTGGAGGTCTACACCATGATTGGAAACTTGTTTATTTGTCATCCAAACTGCTTCAGAGTTTGGTTTGCCCTGCCAAGCCACCAAATAATCAATGTACTCCTTGTTCCTTGTTCTCATTGTGACTCTAGTGTCTAGAACCTTGCTCAATTTTGGTGAATCATGCCTTGGAATATCATTGTCTTCTACAATCTACATTGGTTCCTCCACTTCATGTCAATTGCCTTTCAAAGGTGTAAGATCACACACATTGAAAATGGGTGACAATCCAAGATCAGGAGGAAGTTGGATTTAATAGGCATTTTGTCCACATTTCTTCAAAATCTGACATGGTCCAATCTTCCTCTTCATGAGCTTGGTGTGCTTACCCTTTGGGGGTCTCTCCTTCTTCAAATGTACCCATACCAAGTCCCCAACACTAAACTGCACATCCCTCTTTTTCTTGTCAGCATAAGTCTTATACTTCTTTGCAGATTGTTGGAGATGAGACTTCAATGCAGAGCCCTTGTCACACACCTAAGGAAAAGTCCAATAGGTTTAGTTCTGAGCTCTCCATTAACCACAAGGATCCTTCAAGGAAGGACTCCACACCTTATGGGTAGAACTACTCACAAACCACTATGCTAGTATCTACTCAAGATGAGTAAAAGGCTTCAACTTCTCTATTGCACCACTCCATGACTCCTACACTTAGGGCCTTTAGAATTGGTCCATTCATGCCTTCTAAGGACTATTCCAAACATTAGTTTTAGGTTTTGTCTTCAATACCTTATACCTCCTTTGGAAACCTACCCCTCTGGCTAGTAGCCCTATTTAGTGAGAGATTTGGCCTTAACTCCAAAATATTACATACAACCTAGCAAACTACTTTACTTTTCAGATACCCTTTTGGGATTTACTTTCATCCCCAAAATGGTTTGGCAATATCTACACTTTAAGGGTCTGAACCCCTTAGAAGCCTCGAGACCTAATTAGGGTGATTGGGCCTATTTTACAAAGAAACCATCATTTATTCATTCTAAACTGCAAAATGAACTACATGGACATGGTAAATAACTTCTAATTCCAGGGTTGCACACCTCGAATCCACCGCTACAAGGTTTTAGGGTGACTGTCCTAATTTTGCATGAGGTAGTCACATGGAGATGCCTACCTAGATTTGTCTCTTACTCCTCTCAACCAAGTCTTCATTGCAAGAACCACTTAAAATCATAAAATAAATAGGCCAATCCTATACTCTACCAAAGGAAGAAACTTCTAGGTGAAAGGAATCAAGATATGGCCATTTTTGGCTAAAACCCTAGCCAAACCCTTACTTTTTGGGTAACAGTCAGAAATTTGAAGGGTTCTCCTTACTCACAAACATTAAGGATGTTAGACCACTACCAAATAAAAGGTGATTCAACCATCCAACTACTCCATGAATTTTTTTGTCCAATTCAATCTATAAAAGGATGTACAATCTCTGCAAACTCAGAATTTTTGGGAAAACTCAGTTTATTCAGTGTTTATTTGTTTCCAAACTTTAAACCACAATCAATATAACCTTGGGAATCATGTCCACAAGGTTTATATTCCTCTCCAATGGTTTCCAACTGGATTTTGAAGAGGTTGGAGCCATTGAGAGTCTTACAACAACCCAACTTTGAAAAGTTGCACTTTTGCTCTCAAAAGTTGCATTTTGACACAAAAGTTGTCAAACACCACGAGCTTGGGATCCACACAACTTGGATCAACCAAACACGATTAAGACACCCTAAAAACCTATCAAACACCAAAACAAACATCCTACTACCCCTATTGACCAAATTGTTCAAATTAGCTTATCAAGATGTCTAATTTGTGACATTGGTTTACATGGTGGGGTCTTTATTGAAGACATGAAAAGTTCACACACAAAAGACATTCACAATGATCCTAAGATCCTAGTCTTCATCATCAGTTGCATGATTATCTTGTTGAAGAGGTACCACTACACCATTGTGATAGGCTAAGAGATAGTGACGGAAGGTTGCAATAAGCCAAGGAATATGGATGAAAGGTTATAATAAGCCAAAGAATATAGACCAAAAGCTATGATAGACTGAAAGCTATGAATATGATGCATGGCATTCATAAAGATCATCATCCTAGTCAAGATCAAAGGTTGAAAATGGAATATGGACATGAGGGACGATAGGATGACAAAGGAGTATGACAGGGTATGATAGGACAATGAAGGGTGAAAGGATAATGAAGGCCAATAGGATATGATAAGATAACCAAAAAAATAAAACCTGCCCCCTAGTATGGTATGCAAGAAGTTTATATATTACACATGATGCCTATTTTCCAGGTTTCCATCATGGTACTTTCCCAAGGCACCTATTTTCCAGGTTTTCACCAGTGGACAAATTATTTTTCTTTACTTTTTCCCTTTTTTTTTTTATGAATTTTTCATTTTTTTTGGACATTTTTGACTTTTTAGTAGAAGATGGACACATGAAAGGGGGTGGAAGAAAGACTCAAGAATATTTTTTTTGTATATTAGCCTTGAGAAATGGACCATGACTATTAAAAGTATGCTCAAAGGCATTGGTAGGATAAGGACATGGAAATGAAATGGGACTAAGCTAAGGCTTTATACAAATGATTGGATAGGATGGATGAAAGGATGGAAAAAAGGTGTTGGATAATGGATGGGGTATTGGAAGAATTGTGTTTGAGCAGATGGAAATGCTGGCAAGATAAACATTGGCACACAGCTTGAAGGGTGATGAACTAATGGAGGGAAAGTGGATCTCAGATTTTGAGATTTTGATGGAGGAAAGGCCATGGATTTTGGGACATAAGGACCTAAAATAGATGAAGGAGGTGATGGAGGAATAGCAATTTTGGATGCCAAGTTCGATACTTCTTTTGACTATTGTGCTTCAGGGAGCCACTTAGGAATCCACATGGTTCTTGATTTTTCATTCTTTTGTAGTTCCTTGGAATGCATTAGATTTTGACTTTGCTTTTATTTTCTCAGTGGGCCTTTGTGGCCTCTTGGACCTTTTTCTTTTCTTTTTGGATCATATTTTTCTTTTTTTTGACATGTCAATTAGATTGGACATGTTGATCCTTGAATATATGTGGATTGATAGACTTATGACTTTTGTGCCTAGCATCCAAATTGCTTGGAGAGGGAAAGAAATGTATGGATGGATACGAATGATATGGATGTCTTTTGGATGGGTAGAAGGTTCTCAATGATGTGTGCCTTTGCTGACCTTGAATAGGGGATGAAGGGATATAAGGACCTAAAATGGATGGAAAGGATGAAGGACTAGGTGCATGCTTGGATTTAGGTTTGATAGGGATACCAACATCTTGATGAATGTCATTGAGGTGATGACCATTAAGATATTATCTTATATAGAGGGGTTCTTGCTTGTAAAGGTATACTCCTTTGCCTTTATGAATATTTTGATCTATAGGACACTCTTTTCTTTGTGAAGAAGGCGCAAGTCCATTATGAGGTGGATATGATATGATGGAAATAATGGGATCATGAAGTGGATCAGACTGGACTAGAGTGGAGGAACCCATTGTGCATGTAGGGGGTTCATGAACATCTTTCACCAACATGTTAGAGTCATGAGGGGGATCAAGATAAATGATAGGCTCTTCATGAGATGGAATTGGAGGAATAATGAGATCATCAAAATAAATGAGATCTTGGAGTGTATATGGAGGATTAGGACATGGAGATGGAGGAATAAAGGAATCTTGTGGTGGATTTGAAAGTGAAGGGATGAAAGGGTTGTGTGGTGGACATGAATCTGAGAGGATACTTTGATCTTGACAAGGAGGAAGACAATTGGACTCCTCTTTGAAGGTGCTCTTCTCTTGACTTTCAACATGATTATTAAGAAGAATGGAAGGGATATCTTGACCTTTCTTAAGGAGTGGAATGTCAATAGGACTTGAAAAGGTGTTGTGTTCTTGGATAGGAATAGGGGGATCATCATGAGTGTTTAGGAAGATTAGATCCTGGTCAACGATTGGATGGGATGATAAGGTTTCAAGATATTGACCTTGATCTATTTTAGGAATAATTTCTTGGTGCTTTAAATCATCCTCTTGACATTGGGTATGATTTTGGATATGCACGGGGGATTCTGGAAAGGAATCAATGCTTTGACATGGGGGAGACATACTTTGAATGGGGTCCTCTGCAATAGGTTTGATGGAAAATGAAGCACATGGTGGCATTGGGTCTAGCATTTGCATGGTAGGGATGTGCATCATGAATTGGATTAGCTTGGCAATCAATCATGGATACCCCTTGGGAGATTTCATCCTTGGGTGTATTGTTTGATGAGGATGATATGAAAGGCTCTTTCAAATCTTTGAAAGGTGTAGGAATAGATGCCACTCGAGAGTCAATTTTCTTACGGGGGGATGAGCCATTGCTAGACATAGGTGCATGATTTTGATCTCTCTCATAAAAATCACTTAGGACTCTCTTTAATAGCTTTGTAATAGAGCCACCTTTTCTTGGAGATGTATTTGAATCCTTGTGAGGTTTTTACATGGTTGGGTTTTTATTTTGTATTTGTTTGAAAGGGAATTGGTTTTGGTTTGGTGTTATGTTTTGATTTTGAATTGAGTTTTGGTTGAATTGGCCTGACATGTTTGAAACTTGGCTTGGTATGAGTTGCAAATTTGGTTTTTGAATTTTTGGTTGTAGTTGTTGCTATTGACTTGTTGATTGGATTTGATGTTTATACTCCATAGTTGGTTGAACGAGTTTTTGACATTGTATGTTTGGTTGAGCATTTTGTTGAAATTGCACAATTGATTGTGTTGGTTGTGTCGGTTGGAAATGTTGAACTATTGGTTGTTGTTGTTGTTGTGGGATATGCTGAACCATTAGTTGTTGTTGTTCTGATTAATTAAAAAATAAGTTTTCAGGACCTGAAACCTTTACAACAAAGATAGAGAAAAAGCACCGAGAAGATCAATACAATAGAGTCTGCAAACAAAAAGACTGGCCAAAAGACCAGCAAATAGAAAGAACAACTTAACAAAAAAACAACAAAGAAACAGGGAAAGAGCTACACAGTGATTTTCTTTAGCAGATCCTCCGCCTTTGTCACCAGCTCATCATAGGTGGCCCCAATAGCTTTCAAGTCTTCCAGATCCTTGTTTGGTTTCTTTTCCTTCCTCTTGCCTCTGGTGCAGGTTCTGGGACCTTGAGCTTCCCCTGTTCCTTCAGCTTCCAGATCTAAGTCCTGGATTTCATTTTCGTCATCCATCTTATTGATAAGGGTGTGGGTGTTGTTGGCTGAGATCTTCAAGATACTTAGGCTCTGTTCAGCGATGTTCTTCAGGCACTCCTCAATTTTATTAGCTTTGGTGACAGTGTCCGAGAGGGTTTTTTCGCTAGTGTCCGCAAGGGTTTTTCTGTCCAGCATCTCCTTTTCAATCTTTTTCAAACCTGGGGTTGAAAGCATCTATGATGTCTTCAGCTTTGGCAATGGTGTTTTTCAAGTACTCAATATATTTGGCCATTGTATTTCCCTGCCCAATATTAATGGTTTCTAGAATCAAGACTCTATTACAGAGTTTCTTGTATTCATCCACAACTTTCTTGTAACCATTAATGAGCCACTCCATTGTTTCCATGAAGCCATTCAAACCCTAGGGAGGAGGGCCAGATGAGGGAGCAGCTTTTCCAGGGGTAACTTGTTCTTCTTTGGGGATGTGGAGGGCAGAAATTGTGTCGGCAACCTTGAGAGTCTCTTCCATAGTCTCCTTTTCTAGGCTGTGCTCAGCTTCTAGGGTCCTTGCTTGCTTGTTAGCTTCCGGTTCCTTGCCAGTCTCCTCTTTTTTCTTGTGCTTTTTCCAGGTTTGGGTATGGATTTTTGTTTTCTTCTTCAGCAGCCCTTTAGGGTTCTCCTTCTCAGAATCATCTGAATCCTCCCCTTCCGAAGAGATGCTAATCAGGGGTTTGCTTTGAGGCTTTTTGCCCTTGGATGAAGAGGGTCTTGTTTTTCTGTATTTCCTCTTCTTCCCGCTTTCATACTCTGAGTCATCAAAACTGTCCTCTATATCAGATGAAGAGTCACTATCGGATTTCTCCTCCTTAGAAAAGGCAGAATTAGACATCTCTTCCTCAGACTCCATAGAGGGTTGCATCTGAGTGATTTGAGTGGCCTTTAAATGGTCATAAATTAGGACCATTAGGCCTTGGTGCATAGCAGTATCACCCAGAGGATTCTCTTTGTAGGCCTTAAGGGATGGATTCATTGAACAAAGTAGGAAATAAGGGAAATTAACCTTATCTTTGTGCCTAAAGTGATTTAACATAACAAAGTGATACCCATAAACTTTCGTAAACCTACCATCTAGAGTGATATATTGCATTAAAACAAAAAGAATCTCCCGCTAGGGTTTGGCAAAAGCCCTAGGCAGGTAGTAGGTTTTGCTCAACTTTACCAGTCATTTTTTCTCTTTCTCAGTTACTGGGTACCTTTCAATAGCTTCCCTGTTGACCTTCCTATCTCTGTAGAAGTTGCAACCTTCCCTAGTGAGGCCTGTAGCTTGAGCAATTAAATCTTCATCGATTTCAACCATTTGATCACCCATTTTTAACATGCCCTTCTTCTAGTTCTTGCAGAAAAGACTTGTTACCATACCATCTCAGCCGTGGAGTCTCTCCATGAAGTTCAAGAGACCACCTTGCTGCAGAATACTCCAAACCTCTTACTTTTGTTTCCATTCTTTACAACTACTTGGTTCATATCGCCTCCTATTTCCACCCATGTTGTCACTACTCACGGTCAAATTTTGAAACTTACAGAGTTGATTAAACTGAGATCTTTTCGGAGCTATAACAATTACCTAGAAAGTGTGAGAGTTTATGGCATTGATGTTATAATGAGTGATTTTCTCATTATTTAAATAACTTGAAGTACTCACATCAGTACTTTTCATAATTATCCTGTCCATCAAGAGTCTTTGGATTGCTTCTATATCGCTCATTACTAATGATTTGTCTGACATCTTCGGGGAGTCTGCTTTCACCTGTCCACATGGTAATTGCCTCACTTTTAACCGCCGCATTGGCAGCCCAGTCAGCAGAGGCGTTGGCCGCCCGGTAGATGTGGGAGATATGGCATTTTTTAAAGGTGCTAATAATGTCAATAGCAGAGGTGATTATGTTGTGAATTGACCAAAAAGGTTTTGAAGTCCCGTTAAGGCACTTTATTATATTATTTGAATCCCCTTCTATCCATAGATAGGGGCATTTCCATTTTTTGGCTAGGATGATGCCTTGAAGAGCTGCCATTGCTTCAGCTTTATGGCTGGTTTGGGTTCCAATAGGGACAACAACTGTTTCCTTGCAAATTCCTCTATTATCTCTAAGAATAGCTCCACAACCTGAAGGACCTGGGTTACCTTTGGCAGCACCGTCAAAATTAACTTTGAGCCAACCTTGAGGAGGGGTTTGCCATTTAGCTTCAAGCCTTTTATCATGGTTGAGATTAGGACCATCAGTGATCTTCATATTCCATACCTTTAAGATATTTGAATCTAGTGGATTGTTCGAGTAACAAGGACCCTCAATGATCCCTATATTTTCTTGAATAGACCATTAAATTTTTTGGAACACAATATCTTGATTGAGGGAGACATCCCTGAAGATTCGGTTATTTCTTTCCTTCCATAGACCCCACAAGGTGTGAGGAAGACAAAGCTACCACAAACATCTCAAAAAAGGGTTAGCCCATTGAATATTCTAGGAGGAGAACATATCTCTAATGTTATTAGGAAACACCCAAGCAATACTGAAGCTCTTGAGGAAGCTTTCCCAAACAGAGGCTGAGAAGGAACAGTGGAGAGCAAGGTGGTCCACAGACTCTTCCTCTTGAAGGCACAACACACATCCATTAGGGAGGGCAAAACCTCTACCTTTGAGGTTGTCAAGGGTCAGGATCTTATTTTGGAGGATAGTCCAGAAGAAAAAATTGATTTTGGGGGTAAGGCCCTTAATCTAGGCTTTAGACCAATAAGGGTTAATAGGAAGGGGGGGGTAAGGACACAATACATAGAAGACACAGATAAAGTTCCTTTGGGATCATGTTTTCAAATAAGGGAGTCCTCTTCATTATTCAGCCATATCACAGATAGATGGATCTTGAGCTTAGAAAGGCTAGGGTGGATTCTTTCAATGTTCTGCCATTCATTACCATCCCAGTACTCAGCAACTAAGGAGCCAAAAGATCTAATATAGGAGGGAGCATGGGGGACCCATTCATTGAATTCCATTAAAGGTTTATCAAAAAGCCAGGGATCCTCCCAGAATTTTACTTTCCTACCATTTCCAAGTTTCCATATCACTCCTTTAGCTATACTTTCTTTACATTTAGAGGCATGATTCCAAATGTGGGATCCATTAATACTGAGATCCAAATTGATAAAGGAGGAGAGAGAGGAGGACAGAAGAGAGTACTTACTTTGCCAAATTTTGCACCATTCAGAATCGGAATGAAACATTCTCTAGACTTGTTTGGACAGGAGAGCTTCATTTAAAGTATGAACCCTCCTGAGGTTCAGACCTCCTTTGCTTTTCGGCCTACAGACCTGGTCGCAGGCCACCAAGGACATTCTTTGCTTATCCTCAACCCCAGACCATAGGAATCTTCTTTGAATTTTCTCAATTGCTTCAACATACTTAACTGAAATTCTGAAAAGACTAAGAGCATAAATTGGAATACTTTGAAGAGTAGCCTTAAGGAGTTGGAGCTTGCTAGCTTGACTTAAGAGGGCCCCTTTCCAACCAGCAAGTTTTTTATGAAATTTTTCCACTAGAGAACTCTAGAAGGGATCAGGAGGGGCAATTCCCATGGGGAGACCAAGGTAGGTAGCAGGAAGGTCAGCAGTCCTACACTCCAAGAATCTACTAATCCTCTGTTGTCTTCTCTCTAGAGTATTAATGAAAAAGACTTCACTTTTAGCCCAGCTGATAAGCTGACCCGAAGTAGAGGCAAATTTACACAGGGTGCTCTTCAAAACTTTAGCTTCTGAAATACTTGATTCCCCCTTAATAATAGTGTGATCAACAAAATACTGGTGGGAGCAGATAAGGTCAGCAGAGGATGGTTGGAGGCCCTTAAAGGAGCCTTGTAACACCATTTTTTCCATGGTCCTTCCAAAGCATTCGACCATAATAATGAAGAGGATGGGGGAGATAGGATCTCCTTGCCTAAGACCTCTAGAAGCTTGGAAAAAAGTAGAAGGAGAACAATTGACAAGAACAACAAAAGTAGCAGAGGTGGTAAGTTGGGAGAAAAGGTTGACAACTCTAGAGGAGAACCCAAAAGAAGTGAGGATTTTCTAAAGTAAAGACCAGTCAACCCTGTCATAGGCTTTGGAGAGATCTAGCTTTAGGATGAGACCCTGCTTCTTTTCTCTAACAAGAGAGTGAATATTCTCATGGACCATAATAATGGAGTCAAGAATTTCTCTTCCAGGAACAAACCCATTTTGCTGGTGTTTAATTAAGGCAAGAAGGACAGCCAAAATTCTAGAGGTAAGGACCTTGGAGATAATCTTGTAAAATGAATTGCAGAGGCTAATAGGTATGAATTTGTCCAAAGAATCTCACCTTGAATCTTGGGGATGAGAGCAATAAAAGTTCCATTGATTTCTTTCAAGAGTTTTCTAGCCCCAAAAAATTCCTTAACCCCATTGGAGACCAATTCCAACAATCTCCCAAAAATCTTGAAAAAAGAACATTGGGAAGTCATCCGGGCCAGGCGCTTTATTACCATCAAAGGAGAAAACAACATTTTTAATTTCTAAGTTAGAGGGAATGGAGGAGAGGGAGGCATTCTTTTGAGCATCAATGAGACAAGGAATGTTTTGAAGAAAAGAGGATTGGGCTTCAGCATCCAAACTATGATCCCTCTTGAGGAGGTCTGAGAAATACCTCTTGGCTTCATTCCTTATTTCATCCTCCTTGACCAGTTCCCCATTCTCCACAACTAGCTTGTTCACCCTATTAACTTCTTTATGCTTGATAGTCGACATATGGAAGAATCTTGTATTCCTATCTCCTTCGTTAAGCTAGATGCATCTTGATCTCTGCTTCCAGAATGTTTCCTCTTTGGCAATAATATCATGGTATTTTTTGAGAGTCTCATTTTCATCAGCAATAGACACAGTACTGAAACCATCCTTTTGGATCTGATCTTGTATTTCTTTAAGGTCTTCCTGAATTTTACTCTTAGCCTCAAATATATTTCCGAAACTGGTTTTGTTCCAAAGTCGTATATTGTCCTTCACACTTTTGAGCTTCTTGACAACTTTAAACATAGTCGTTCCCTCAACTTGGATGCTCCACCATTTCTGAATATTTCTTCTGATTTCGGGGTGGAGGGTCCACATTTTTCTAAATTTGAAGGGAAAGTTTCTCTTTCTATTGATTGAGTCAGCAATGAAGGTGATAGGGAAATGATCAAATCCAACCCGAATGTGGGCCGACAAAGAACAGAAATACTGACTATACCAGTCATCAGAGATGAGAGTCCTATCAAGTCGCACTTGGACAAGGTCATTACTAGTTCTTCTGTTAGTCCAAGTGTGATTACAACCCTATATTTCCAAGTCATTGAGAGCCTGAGAATTAATAAAATCCATAAGGGCCATCCTACTTTCCAATTGAGGAGGACTACCTCCAAATTTTTCCTCCTCTCTCAAAGGAGTGTTGAAGTCCCCCATAACCATCCAACTAAGATTTTTGAAGCTGTCCCTAGCCTGAATGATTTTTTTCCAAAAAGAGTTTCTAGCCTTTAGGGTATTAGGAGCATAAATGTTGGTAAGAACCCATGAAGTACCATCTTTTAAATGCTCAAATTTGATACAAGAGAAATTACTATCCTGAATTATGACCTGACCTTTAACAATATTAAGGTTCCAGATGGTAGCAATGCCTCCTGAAGCACCTTCGGAACTGCCACCACTAACATTACCATTTTTGAAGAACTTCAAAGATTCAACTTTTTCTCTACTCATTTTGGTTTCTTGAATTAGAAAAATATCAAGATTACTATCTCTTATCATATTCCTAATAATATCATGTTTATGGGGATTATTGAGTCTCCTAATGTTCCAAGAGATTATCTTCATAGCTACTTACCAATTCCCAGCTCCTTGAGAGTCTTTTGGGTTCCATCTGCAATGTTCTTGCTGGCCTTCTTGTCTCTGACTTTGTGGTTAGAGGGCCGTCCTGGGGAAGAGGAAATATACCCCACATCAACTTGAGCTATTATGCTAGATTTCCTTAGTAGAGAAGTTGAGGGAGTAGATCCTTTCTTATTCCTATGTTTTGGTTGCTTCCATTCAGTTTCTATCACAGGAGCCACTTCCATGTTGTTGAGGATTTTGGAGATTTCTTCTTCATTGCCCCAATTAGGAGTTTTGGAATCAGTTGAAACATTGTTCACTAATTTTGAGCTCTGTTATGAGTCCGAGAGGTTCATACCCAAAATTGCACATTTTTGGGCTTCTTGAATTTCAAAACTTGGCATGGCTAGGGAAGAATCAGTCCTTTCTTCTAGGGGGTCAGGGATCTCTCCTTCCTCAGGTTGGTAATCTTTTGTTTCCAGTTCCTTGCCTTCATAAGTGTCAGCAACCACTTCAACTATCTCATTCGAAAGATCATTCTGATCTTTCATTTCCTTTTTTTGAGTTCTACCCAAGGGGCTGACTTTGGTTGGTTCATTTCTCACTACTTCCTGGGTTGAGGGACTAGAGATAGAATTTGCGGTGACTTCCTTCTTTTCCCCCAAAGGATTAAAGCGATTGGAATTTTCTTCCTTGTTCTCTGGATTTTTAACTTGCCACACCATTTTCTCTGGCAACTTTTGATTTTCAATCTGGGGTTTAGGCTGCTTAGGTTCCACCTTTGGCTTGATTGGGTAGGATTTTGCCCAATGACCTACTTTTTTATAGTGGAAGCATGCAAAAGGGATAGATTCATATTCAATATGTTGTTTCCAAGTTCCTAGCTTTGAAACTAGATCTATCTGTCCGGCATATCTACTTCAGGGGCTACTCCTACACAGAACCTTGCATGAGTTAGTCTTCTTTTTGAAGCAGTGACTGGGTCTATTGAGAGAAACTCGCCAAAGGATCTTGCTATTCCAGAGAAAATACTTTCTACCCAATATTCAAGAGGCAATCCTGGTAGCTTTATCCAGACTAGAACTTGTGCCAAGAGAGAATCATTCATGTTTAGGTTCGGATGCCATTTTCTAAGGACCAGAGCTGTCTTTCCTACCATCCAAGGGCTCCCGCATAGAATCTTAACCTTGTCTTCTTCACATGAAAAAGGAAAAGATAGAAGGCCTTTAGGTAAAGCCGATACTTCAACATTTCCCTTGAGGATCCATTTTTGTTTGACAAAAGCCCTTACAACTTCAATATTAGGACGTGAACCCATAAATTTCCCTACCAAGGAGTTCGACATACTATTAGTATTATGGTCCAGAACCTGGTCAGGGATAGAGATAGAAAACTTACCATCAGAAGAGTCAGAAATATTCTTAATAGGAGGTAGGGAGGATTTACCAGTAGGTCTAGTTCCAAAAAGGGATGACCATTTCTTTTTTTCCCTTCCGCTGTCAACGGAGTAATCACATGGAATGGGCCCCCCATTGGACCCTTCTCCCAAAAGCCTAGATGAACCTGCTGTCTCCTTTGGCAGAGTACCATCAGACTGTAAGTCAACAACAGCCTCCGGGATGTCTGGAGTCTTATCCTTATCACCTATGGGACCAACAGCTTTGATCTGGCTGCTCCCACCATTGGAACCAGGGTTCCCGCCTTGCTGAGAATTTGAAATTTGAGTTCGCCCATTACCGCCAGCTGCTCCCGCTTCCGCCATCACTAATTCAAAATTTAATTTAACAAAGTTTGATCGAATGAAGTTTTATTTTGGACTTGATTGAAATTTGTGTTTGTTGCTTGGAATTGTTTCATCATCTCTATTTGAGAGATGAGAGCTGGTATGTTTGATCATTCGATAAGAGCTTTTACATAAATTGTCTCAAAGTTTGGGTTTGAACCTTGAAAATTTTGAAATGTTTTGGACATTTGGGATCTAATATTTTTATTGTTTTTCACTTATTGTTCCAAGATATCTTTTTCTTGAGCTAGTTTCTCCTCTAGTTTTCGTATTTGGGTACGTGTTTCATCATAAAATGTTTGACCGATATTGCCTTTTTGTTGGGTTGGATAGAATTGTGATTGCCTTGGATTAAAACTTGATTGCATTGTGTTATTCATTGGACCAATCATCAGTTGATATGTCAAACTTTGTTGCATCATAAAATCTTGGAATCTTGTTTCAATAGACATGTCACTATACAATGCAATATTTTTGGGATTTTGAATGTAAGGATGATGTATGCAACTAATGTAACTTAGGTGATTGAAGATGAAACTAAATGTTTTTGGTATTTTAGAATTTTTGGAATGACAATGATATGCAATCTAAGGTAAGAATGCAACCTATATTTTTGTTGTTTTTCAAGATTTGGACAAAATTTTAAAATGCAAACCTCAAGACACAACCTTGGGAAATTTAAATGAAGTCAAGACCTTAATTGACAAAAGGACAAAGGAAAAAATGACAATAGGACAAGATGACGATGTCTCACCTATATGCTTGGATACTAAGCTAGGTTTGACAAAATGATGTTGACAAAAGGGAAAAAATTTGGACAAGGTCAAGACTTCCTAAGAACAACTTAGGGTTTAACCTAAAGTTTGATTTTTTGAAGTTTGGCAAAATCTAATTTTGGGACTATATGAAAAAGGACAATGATTATGACAAGGACATAAGGATATGATATGAATATGATATGGTCTCAAGATATGATGTGATATGACAAAATGATATGAACCAAGGATATGAATGCAAATGTTTGATAATGCCAACCTAAGAAAAGACCTAGGGTTTGAAGTATGCAATGATAAAACCAATATGATATGGATATGTGAGGACCAATGACTTTGGAAATGCAAAGTGCAACCTAAGCCAAGACCTAATTTTGGGACGATGATAATGCAATGAAGACTTAGGAAAATTATTTTAAACTTAAGTGCAAAATGAGGACACTACAAATGAAATGGATTAAAATGAAGAGTAATGATTATGTCCTAAGACCTAGGTTTGGACTATGCAAAGTCTAACCTTAAGTAACATGTATTTTGAGACAACGATTTCCAATGTTTTGACAAGCCATGTTTGAATGTTGGATGAATACTTGGAGAAGATTTTGGACCTTTGTTTGAACCTTGTTTTGAATTTGGTTTGGGGAATGTTTGGACCTCCTTGAAAATAACTTTTTGTGACACTTGTGTTTTTTATTCAACTTTTGGCAAACATAGAAGACAAAATGTTTGTTGGAATTTGACCCAAAACAATCATTCACCTTCACAACATTTCCTAAGGCTGTCAAGGATAATATATATTGAATCCTCTTACCATAAAATACCACATTCAATTGGATAGTTAGAAGCTTGGTAGCACTAGCTCCCCTCCACAACACTCACTTCTACAGGCATACCAAGCTTCAAATTTAAGGGGCATCACTTCCCAAGAATTTACTATCTCTAATTGAGGGGTACATGAGAGGTTTCTTCGGCATGCGTGTATCACAATGCTTGAGTCAACAAATAGAGGGATTTTGGTCTCTAAACACAAGAGGTTTTAGTCACGACATCTGTTCGGGTGGGTATAGATCCGATGAATTTAATCGCCGCTATGACATTCCAGCACTCGTTGCTTACAACTTTCATTGCGAACATAGTTATTTAGAGTGGTTTGGAAGAGCTTGGCCTTAGCCTATCACCACTTTGGGTCATTCCCTCTCACCAATGCTTGTGCAAAGTTCCAGACAAATCGGGAGGCAGACCCACTTCTAAGGGTAAAAACACACAAGCAAAATAAAAGAAGACATGACAGACATTGATTATTTAATCTTTAGAAAATGAAATGTTCATTGATCCATTTGCATCCTAGTTAAGACTAGATGAGGTTAATTCCACCTTAATTTGAAAAGGATTTGATCAATTTAAACCATTATTAAATACAATTTGTTGTTCATTTTAAACTCTTTGCATGCATGAAATGTGAAATTTGTTGTTCTTTGATCCAATTCGTAATTAATACTATGTGAGAATTGTAGGATTAATTCAAACCTCCTAACTAGGCTATGTGGGGAATTATTGTTCATTAAAACATCCTAATTAGGCTATGTGAAGAATTATTATTCATTAAAATATCCTAATTAGGCTATGTGAAAAATGGTTGTTCATTAAAACCTCCTTATTAGGCTATGTGAAAAATTGTTGTTCATTAAAACCTCCTAATTAGGCTACGTGAAGAACTATTTTTTATTGCATGTTAAGAAATCATGTATGAACCATTGTTTGGATTCCATAAAAGCCACATGCAATAATAGATCCTCTCATAAAACCTGCATGCAACAACAAGTTATTTCAAAAAACCTGCATGCAACAACAAATTAGCTCAAAAAAAACTTGCATGCAAGATCAAATCCACACATAAAACCTGCTAAACAGTTCAAATAACTGGAAGACAACTGAGAGGGGGGGTGAATCAGTTGTCACCAAATTATCAGAACCTTAAGCAATTAAAATTGTAATAGCGAAACCCAAAAGATCAATACCAGAATGCATAAACCAATTACCGAAATAGCAGATAAACCAATTAAGAATGAACAACAATTAGAGAATAAATACCATCCACATGACACCAAGATTTGTACGTGGAAAACCTGGTAAAGGAAAAAACCATGGTGGGAAGTCTACCCATAGTCAGATAATACTTCTGCAGTAAGTATGTGATTACAATTGAGGGCCCTACACTTGTAGGAAGGTTAACAACCTAGAGCACACTGCTCATCACAAAAGGAGTCTCACTGACTACATATAAATCCAGCTACAATCTGAAGGAAAGAATGAACTGCAAAGATAACATCTCCTGTGTGTGAATACAGTTCCAGTTAAGCTCAATACCAGAGGACTAAATCCTCTTACATAAACCCAAATCAATCACCAATGATCGACTAAATCCTCTGTCCGAATGATTATTACATTATTCACTCCTATTACATTCCATGATATGATCTACAATGAGATCTTACAACATATATATACAAACCCTCAACCACAAATAATAAGGCCAGCCACCAAACAATAAATCAATTACATAATTATGAAATATGTCATCCTGAGACCAAACAAATAATATCCAACCCATAGGACATCCTAGAAACACATCGAGAAGTCCAATCCACATGTTACATTAAGTCAGTCCATAACCTAGATAGTATTGGTACCCAATTTAGGTCCACACACGCTAAAGAAATGATCCCAATCAACTAAGTCTTGAACATGATCACCATCAACATCTTGAATCTCCACTAGAAGCCGCACCAACACCACTTATGCATATCATCAAAGATCTTCAACAAAGCTCTGCTGGTGAAACCCTCACCGGAACAACAAGCCAAGCTTACTAGTATACATGATAGCATTGATCACCAGATCAAAACCAACTGATTCAACATGAATTTGAGTAAGGCAATTCCATAACCCAAACATATCAGAGCATACCGGATCATGCTAGATCATGATGATCCAATCCAACCAGAAACCAAGCAACCTACCGGGACCAGAAGGATACTGGTAAAGCAACCAAAACAACTAGTGTTGACATCAATGACAAAACATCAATGCAACACATAATCAATTCCTCCAAATGGGCAACAAAACTTTCATGCAACAACAAATTAGTTCAAAAAACCTGCATGCAAATAGATTCATAGAATTATTAGACTTTGCATGTTCACGTTGGGTTCACCAAAAAATATACGCAAGAAAATACATTGAAACATGTAAATTCAAGCACATTCACAACAAGGTCATCAAATGAAGCATAAATAAAATGAATAAACTGAACAATCAAACCATCCAAGCTCTTTTGATGAAGGCCACACTGCTCCTTCTTTCTCCTCTAATTATGCTGGTATGTTGGCTCAATCCATTATGCCACTCATATGAAGCAAGGGAAAAAGTGTGATAGGCAAGAATACTAGAAGATTTAATAGTATATGGATTCAAGAGAATGATAGCATAAATGCAAATTGCTAAGATGTCAAAACGAGGAAACAAGAGCCTAATTTATAGACTTTGAGATCACATTGAACGGACAAGATCAACTCAACCCAACGGTTGAGATTTCACGCAAGAATTACTTAAAAGGGAAATTGACATAAGAAGTGAAGAGAAGAAGGAATAAAATCAAAAAGAAAATGGAAACTTCCATTTGCACTCCAAATATTCCATTTAAACTTGAATGAGGTGGAATTAATAATTTAAACTTATTAATTCCACTCATAACTCAAATTAGCCAATTAATATATAAAAATATTAATTGTAGGAAAAAAGTGAAAGAATAAATAAATATTTATTTATTTATTCAAAAGGGAGGACATGTTAGTAAGAAAGGGGATTGGTTAATTATTCAATTAATCAACTTAGGGGAAATGATTTGAACAATTTAAGATACCAACCCGATTGTTGAATTAGGCCCTAATAGCGATGATTGATTGGCTAATAATTGATAAAAATTAATGACAATTGATTGAGGTTGACAACAAAATAGGACAAAGATCAAAAAAGACTCAAGATTGATAGTGATTTTGATAAGAGATTGATAAGACTGATTGATTAAAGTGTCATGAAAGGCTGATAAAGTGTCATAGCGGACTGATTGAAATTGATTGATAAAGAGGTTGATAATTAATGACTGATTAATTATCAACAAAGAGGGAATTGAGTCTAAATGTCAAGATGAGACCAATTTAAATAATTTGAAAATGATAAAACTCCAATCATAATGATTTAAGACCAAACACAAATGAACATGACTGATTAGGGTTGGATTTGAAATGAATTGAAACCGGAGGAATGACACAATGTCAACATATGATGAAGATCAAATGTGACATAGAAGACATGTTAAAAATTAGGTTAGTGATGTAGGAGTGATGACCATTTTTTAGTGTCTACAATAATAATAATAATAATAGTTTTTATCAAGGTCCAAAAAGAGGGTTATGACATCCTTCCCCCCTTGAATTGTGCATCGTCCCAATGTACTTATTTAATATAGCCATAAAAGAGTTTGTTGTTCATAATTGGATACAATAAAATGGTTAGGGTGTTTGATTCCATAAAATAAGCACAAAATGCAAAGAAATCATGCAATACACAAATAAAACCCTTATAACTCTTTATTCTCCCTTGGATTGAGCCTTTGATGGAGTAAAGAATGTGCCCCTCTTTCACTTGATTGGATTGGCTCCTTGATAGGATTGTGGATTTCTCTCCACTGCACAACAAGAAGGGATTGAATGGATGGATGGTGTGATTGCTTGGACATGGATAAGTGTGGGGCATAATAAGGGTGCAATGGATGATTTTTATAGCTCAATTGGACAACATAAACTTACTTAGATGATGGATATGGAAAGGAGGGGAGGAGACTATAATTTATAGATTGGAGGAGGTCCAAATGAAGGGCCAACATTAATTTTGGATGGAGGGTTGAGATTGAAAGAAAGGGAGAGGATTGAGAGGACAAGGTGTGGGATTCAAGAGATTTTCCATAAAGGAATTTCTTGTCTCCACATCCTACAAGGTACATGGGGAAGAGATCCCGAAGTACATTGGGAAAGGAAAAAGGAATATTAAATTCCTTGGAGATTGGGGAGAGGAATTAAAAATTCCAAAATAAGGGATGTGTGAAAAGAATAAAAAGATAAAGAAATTAAAATTTCTTAGGAAGAGAGGGCATGGGTATGTGCAAAGGATTTAAAATCCTTTGACATGACCAAATTTGGTGTATTTAAGATTTGGAAGGTGGAGGGAGACAGATCATTTATGGAAAATGGTTGACTTATTCCTAATCTCAGTGATTAGGAATGTGCAAGTGATTAAGAGGGGTGATTAGGTGGGTTAATGAGGGATCAAAGTGCAAGTGGGAAAGTTAGGAGGATGTGACATGAGGAGAGATAATGAGTGGAGGAATTTAAAATTGAGGAAAATGATAAGCATGATTAGAGAGTGATTAATTAGGATAGTTGATGTTTAGAGAAAGTGATTTGTAGGAATCGCCCTGGTTAGGTTAATTAATTGGAATTGATTAACTAAGTAGGAATTAGAAAAAAGAATGATTTAGATGACTTTAGAAGAATAGGAAATAATCAATTTTTTGACAAATTAATTATTCGAGTATAGTGATAAAATTAATTAAATTTGATTTTATTAATTTTAAGAGGAATAAGGATAAACATAATTAAATTAATTAATTATGTAGGGAGGCTTAAATTAATTAAATATTTAATTTAATTAATTTTATATGTCTACATTTTTCCCTTGTTCTATGCAACGACAAAATTGGCAGTGGGTAAAAGATAGAGAAAAGATGCCCTAGCGTGAAGACGCGGGTGGTGTATGCCCCCTCGAGAATTTAAATGAAATTTTAAAAAAAATTCGGTAAAATTCTTGAAAAAGAAGAAAATGATAGAAAAAGATGAAAAAAAAGGAAAAATTGAGAAAGATTTTGAAGAAAAGAGCGAAAGGATAGAGAAAAGGTCAGAAGAGTGTGAAAAAAAAGGACCTATATAAGCCACACGGAGCCCAAGGAGGGGTCATTGTCACACACATAGTTCATTGAGCCTATAGAAAGGGGAGAAAAGGAGAGTGATGACACACATTCAAAATCATGAGCACCGCACTGAGAGGGTCTTCCGCTTCAAAAGACCGCTCAAGTACGACCCACCGATACGCATCCTATCCCTGACTCTATGTTTTGGTCGATTAGCATTTATTAGAGCTCCTAAATGGGGGGAAAAAGTAGCGGGGCATAGATGGCAATCATTGGCTTGTCATCTGCGCCTGGGGATCATTGTCTGTGAAGACGATCCCCGCATGCATAAGCGAGGAAACGCCTGTACAAACATTGATCACTAAATTGGTGTTTGTGGCACAAGCACAGGGGGGATAAGGGTGGAGATTGTGAAACATCATCTCTACCCTATGGATCAACACACAAGGTGCGGTTTCGAGATCTTTGCCTAAGGGAAAATGGATGGGAAGAGGCAAGCAAAGGTAGGGGTAAGGGGTGTCGACAAGATGCCCCAGGGCTAGAATTAGGCTAGAATGATAGAGGAAAAGGCTAATGAAGTGGTTTGAATGGTTGCAAGAGAATCCAATAATCTTGGGGTCACAAAAGCACTGGCCTCCTACCATGGCTTTGTGGAGTTGACTGGGTGGAACCGACCTTGTTATCCCAGTGCGGGTTGGGATTCGTTGCATGGTGGCCTTGGATTCGGTGCACACAATGATGATGACTGCATTAGTTGAGTGTTGGCACAACAAGATGTGCACATTCCACTTGCCTATAGGTGAAGCCAACATCACCTTGCTTGATGTTTAGTGAATCCTAAAGGTCCCCATCTAATGAGTCATCCCAGAGTACAGATTGGAGAATGAGGATTTTTATCTTCAGAGTGTGTGTTGAACTGATGACCTATTGATGGATTGAACTTGCATGGTTCTAGAGAGGGCAATGGATCCACATCGACAGATCCCACAACTTGTTCTATTCATCTGTTGCCTGATCAGCAAAAGGATGATGGATGACCTCAGTGGACATGGATTTTCAACAGGATGGTCCAAATATGTATATTACATGCTTGAAGATGACAATCAATATGTGTAGGGTGTTGTTATATTAGGCAACTCTATCATAATATGCACATGTGTGTTTACCCAAGTTATAAGAACCTCAGGACATGTGTCATGTTACTCCATATATGGGTTCAAAAGCACATAGAAGTCACATGACCATTGGGAGTGCAGGTACGCAGGCTGAGATACCCTGACATTGACAGGTACAGGGGGCTTCTTTCCCTCACCCGCGTCAGAGCCATCTGATTTTGGAGGCACATTTTTTATGAGATGATGGACTTGGCACCCATATAGAGATTACGAGTGATGGACTCACAACATTTTTCTTGCCTAGGTTTAGAGTCAGTGTTGGCTATTTGGTAGGACTATTCATGTTATTGACCAGTATTTGCTTCACAGAGTCATGCGGTAGTTCAAAGAGCTACAAGACATAGTGGGTGAGGGGAGGAGACACCCTCACATCACATGGGGATATGTCATTGGGTCATTTGCGATATGTCTTAATTGGATAGGTGCAAAGATTGTCATCTAGCAGGAGAGACCAGAGATAGTAGATTCAAGATAAACTCGGGCCTATGTCGCATGGTGGGAGACTTGTAGGCCTATTCGCCTTACTGTTCCTAGATTTCTGGAGTCAGAAGAGATTGCACCCTTGGTGGATGAGATAGTTGGAGGAGAGGGGGATGTGGTCAGAGAGGGAGGTGTTGTAGGGGTAGCTAGGGTTAGGTGATGGGTGCCCAAGATAGGAGGGAGGGAACATGTACATATACCATTAGGGGATGCAGGACTAGCCTCATAGGTTGAGAGGCCACCACTAGTACATGTATAGGTAGAGTCAATGGATCTACAAGTGGAGGATGGGAAATTATAGGAATAGATCTCTCAGGCCATTTTGGAGTGAGATACAAAGAGGGTTTGGGAACATATTCTATAGGACCAACTAGCAATAGAAAGGCCGAGGGTAGAGTAGGAGAGAGTCAGAGTGGATAGCTTGCAGATAGAGCTAGACAGGGTGAGGGCGAAAGGGGAGGCTCTGAGGAGAGACCTTGAGGCTACTATATCTGAGAGGGCTAGCTACCAGATGGTGGCAGAGACTACCTCCAAGATGTTAGAGGTAGGGAGGGGTGGGGGAGTAATAGAGGAGATGAGGAGGATGGATGAGGAGATGGAGAGGATAGATGGAGAGGTGCAGGCACTAAGAGCTTGGTGACTAGGGTGGAGGCAGATGCTACTCACCTTCATAGAGAGGGACGTGGCTCAATGGGCTTTAGATCTAGGTTAGATGATGACCCTTTTTATCAATTCTATGGATGGAAGGAGAGTGATAAAGAGATATCTCTGAGAGGTACAATACTATCAAGCCTATATGAGGGTGCAGTACCAACCAATCGATGAGCTCCCAATTTTTCCGAGAGGACTCAGTTGAGATAGACTTTGACACAAACTTTGGGAGAGTCAGTGGGGATGAGAGCTTCGAGACCACCACCAATATGTCCATCTAGTGGTTCCGTAGATCTAGATGCAATGAACAAGGAAAACACATGCTAGCTCTTGAGTATGTGTGACATTTGGACACTATGAGGATATTCATTGTATTATGATTCGACACATTATTTTTTGAGATATATATAAGATGAGACATAATTTTTGGCGGTGATGCATATGTGTACTTTACTATGGACTTTTTATTTCTATATGATGAGTGGTGAATATGTATGGTTTATGTTTATGATGATGCATGACGATGATTATCTGACATGTTTGTGATGCCGGATGGATATATACCTATATGATGTATGCACATGTTTGTTTATTTTATTTTTATAACACTTATATGCTATAGTCCTAATATGTTGTGGATGTAGGATGGATGCATTATATTTATATGATATGTGTGATTTGTAATATGCCATGATTATGTCTAACCTATGATGTATGTAGGATAGAATTTGAATGGTTGATGTAATATCTATATGAGTATGCAATTATGACATGAGGTGGGTATGTAATGAATAATTTTACATGATGTGTAATGATCATATGTAAAAATGAGATGGAAATATTTATTATGATGTGAAATAAAAAATGTATGTGACACTTATGGTGATATCAAAAAAATGAGATAAGCTTGTGTTCTAAATGATATGGAAGGAATTGTAGTGCCCATCCCTGATTCATCTTTCCTTATTGTACATCAATGTATCATATTGATATAGCTTAATCTAATTTAAGATGATTTGATGGTATCATACTATGTACTAACCTTATTTCATGTTTATATTGGATATGATGATGATTATGGTAGTTCTTGATTGTCGTGATTGTCTTCTACTGCGTTTGTGATAGGGATGATGTCATACCACTCATTCATGAGCACAATATGACATTGTGATTCCTCTTCACTTGTCTATTTATTTCATGATATATGCTATTGTATATGTTGTTGTGCATGTATTGGGTGACATGTTTTCCACTTGGCTTCACAGGTTTGCACGTGTCTTCATCCCAAAGGCTAGTTGATCAGAGGTGACATGAAATCCCATTCCACACTCTAGGTCTAAGTTGGTAACGTATCAATCTTAGTTTTGTGATTAGAGTCGTTATGTGGTATTTTGTGTTACCCCTTGTTGAGTGGCCTTGAGGAGTTGTGATTATTGGTTATTTAATTATTAATTGATTAATTGGCTCATATAGTTTATAATAATAAATTAAATTAATCATTGATATATTTAATAATAAAGTGAGATTTATCTCAGGTGGATCGGGCCTTGGGAAGCCTGAACAAAATTATGAACTCTATGGTTGTGGTGGAAGAGGAAGATCAATTAATTTGAAAAATCACAGCAAATGGTAAATTCACTATGGCTTCTCTTTACTATCATAAGTATTCTAAAATGGAGAGTCCTTGCTAGGCTAAGGTCTGGGTGAAAGACCTTACCCCTAAGATTAATATTTTTTTCTGGACATCCCTTCAAGATAAAATTCTAAATATTGAGAACCTCAGAAAAAGAGGTATGTGTATGCCTAGTGCATGTTTTCTTTGCATGAAGAGTGAGGAGACCATCAGCCATTTTCTCTTTCACTGCCCTTTTTTCGCTGATGTCTGGGGAAGATGTTTGGATCATTTCAAAATCAGCTGGAGTTTTCTAGAGTCAGTTCAAGAGGTTTTTAATTCTTGGTATCATCCTTCAAAGAACAAATTTACTACTTTGTTGTGGAAATTAGCTTTGCCCCATATGTGTTGGGGTATATGGAAAGAGAGAAACGAAAGAGTATTCAGAGAGAAGGTGTCTAAGGCTCAAATTGTGTTTGAGAAAATTAAAATAAATATAGTGGAACATATGAATATAATAGGTGGTATTGTTGAACCAACTTTAACTCAGATACACCTTGAAGAAATGTTAGTTAGATGATAGAGAGAAAAAATTGATGATAGAAAGAATGTTAGAAAGAATGCGATTTAGATGGGAGACAAGAAACCAACAAACTATCAATAAGAAAATGAGATGAAGATGATAATGAAATTGAATGAATCACGAACCTGTGTCACATATTTTATTGCGTCAATATATAGTCATCACTGAGCCTTATTATTGAACAATGAAGCTTAGCACATCAAGGTGCAAGGAACCAAGATGCAAAGATATCTCATTGTAGAAACAAACACGTAGCAGACAAGGAGTGAACCCTCCATTCTGGTAATTGCATTAGGGGTCGAGGTATGTGTGGCGATTTCACCTTGATGTGAAGGCTCTTATCACAGACACCCACTAGAGCAATTTCCCTAGAATTTCATCAGTTCACACCACAAACAGAAAACAAAGAAAAAGATAATGTTCATCATAACTCCTCTAGTCGCTTTTGGACATCCTTGAGTAGCATAGAAACAATCTATGTCACCAAATGATAAAAAGATAAAGACTGACCCAGACAAAATTCAGCAGCTATATTGACCTTGTGCCTTTGTTCTCAGTTGTTTGATGTGATGGTTGATAATGTCTGATCTCAGAAAGTTGCGGACCCCGTTTAAGACTGACCTGTCTGATTTAGAGTGTATCCTCTTCTGTTTAAGACAAGATAATGATCACATTGATATGGATATGATACAATTGATAAGACAGTTTGATCAGTTGATTGCAGATGTTTGACTGGATAGTCGTATCCCTTTGTTAACTTCGTGCGAAATGTTTGTTGGATATCTGCTAGGGTATTTGTTTCTCACAAGACATTTTATTACAAGTTTTTTGATTGATTGATTTTTGATTTTTAGTTCTTTTCCAAGAGCTTTTTCGATGTTTTTGGATTATGTAGGTAGATTTTTGAATGTTTTTGTTTGATTTTTTCAAGATCGTATATGGATTTTTTTGTTTGATTTTTTCAGGATTGTATTTGAATGTTTTTATTTGATTTTTTTAGGACTTTATATGGATGTTTTTTGGGTATTTCATGATTTTTTAATGTTTTTGGATTTTGAGTTTTTCAATGTTTTCGAATTTTGAGTTTTTCAATGTTTTTGAATTTTTTCAAGACTATCTGATTTTTTGGGTTTTTTCAGGACTTTATCTGATTTTTTTGGATTTTTTCAGGACTTTATCTGATTTTTTGGATTTTTTTCAGGACTTTATCTGATTTTTTTTTTTTTTTGATTTTTTCAGGACTTTATCTGATTTTTTGGATTTTTTCAGTTATGCCCCCAGTGTGCAGACTCATATGACATAATGATCTGCAGAATGCGTGTGGAGACAAAGAAATTTTTGACATGACCTATGTGAATGCAATATGCAGGATGAAGATGCACTTCCTATTCGAACAAGGTTGACTATCTTTGTTTTTTAGCATTTGTAATACACTGATTGAAAATGAAGGTGCAAAACATTTCATAGATAAGCGGTCAATTGATCTCTAAGACCCTTCAGAACATTCATCTCAACATACTTAGTGACTGGGATTTACAAATGGAGACGCGGAAAACTTCCCCATTGGTTCTTGACACTTTGATCTTCTTTTGCCCATGTGTGTGCAGATGAGTTAATTCCCACTCTTGTGTTCACTAAAGATCCTTAGCATCTTATATGACTAGCTACATGCTTTTTCTAACTTCAAAAGCATCCCGAATAGAGCCTCGCTGCCAGCAAGCCTTGAGAGCTCCGACAAGGTTATAGACTGTAATTTCTCAAATATTGCTCCATTGCTGGTAGGCGTTCATAGCCCTGATGGAGTTACTTGCATGTTCCCATAGTCAAGATTTTTATTGCATTTGTATGCGTGATATTTCAATTATATATCATTGCTCTTTTTGCCTTTAGATGGATATTTGGCATAGCTCTTTTTATTTTTATTTTCTTGCCTTGACTTGTAAGTAATGAAACCTACTTGGGTGTGACAATTACAACGACGCTGAGGCAGAATTTTATATTTTTCACTAGTCATATGATCAACTAGGTGTCTAGAATGAATTAGAGATCTCGTTAAGGTGTAAGATATAGCAATTGATAGATTGTGGGTTACCAAGTCTCAAATAGTGAAATCACTACCCAACCATAAGTAAAATGTTGTCGCAAGGTAATGTTGAGAATGAATGACTTTAGAACCCCAAAGACTTCATGTCTGAATATCTAAGAAAGGCGATGACCCTTGTTTTCTTTTCAGGATGCAAATGAATGATAAACTCGAACAATTGCCTTGTTTTATTTGATGCTTCTATGTGAGAATGCAGAACTTTAAGATTGCGATGCGTTTGAAAAATAAACTATATGTAATGCAGTGTTTTAAATGATATGCAATGCGGAAAGTAAAACCTAAACTACACAGCCCTTAGGTGTAATACCGCTTAAGATGCATGTTGTTCATAGGTTCAGAGATTGGATTTCCCTCCAAGGTAGCCAAATGATAGGCACCATTGCCTATGACCCTTGTTATAATGAAAGGACCTAGCCAATTAGGTTTGAATTTCCCTAGCCTTTCTCATTCTGCTAAGTTCCTTTGATTCTCTTTAAGTACTAGATCCCCCACTTGAAAGGTTCGTGGGCAGACCCTTTTATTATAGCTCCGCCTCAGTCTATTTTGATATCCTTGTAAATGATTGAATGTCGTTTGTCATTTTTCATCAAGGGTTTCTAGTTCTTGCAACCTTGCTACCCTGTAGTCTTCTTCTGATATAATGTTCTGTAAGGATACTCTTAGAGATAGTATTTCTATTTCAATGGGGAGTATCGCTTTTGTACCATAGACCAAGGAATATGGTGTTGCTCCTGTAGGGGTGCGCACTCCTATTCTGTAAGCCCATAGAGTAGGATTTAGCTGGAGATGCCAATCCCGTCTTGTGTCAATGACTACTTTCTTAAGAATTTTCAATATTGTTTTATTTGTAGCCTCTGCTTGTCCATTACTTTGTGGATAATATGGTGTGGCAAATCTCTATTGTATGTGAAATTTGTCACACAATTCTTTCACTTCCTAGTTTTTAAATGGATGCCCGTTATCTATAACAAAGCACATTGGAACTCTGTATCTACATATAATGTAGTTGAGCATAAATTTTGATATCTGCTTTCTCGTAGTGTATGTTAAAGGAATTGCCTCAACCCATTTTGTAAAGTATTCAGTGGCTGTCAAGATAAACTTGTGCCTGTTGGATGAAGTAGGGTTGATTCTACCTACGAGATCTAATCCCCATTGTGAAAATGGCCACGGTGATGTGATGGGTTAAAGATCTTGTGCTGGTGCATGAATAAGGTCTCCATACATTTGGCATTGTTTACAATTCTGTACATACTTGTAAGCATCTTTTTCCATGGTTGGCCAGTAATACCCGGTTCTTAGCAGTTTCTTTGACAATGGCGAACCGCTTTGGTGAGCCCCACAGATTCCATCATGGACTTCTTTTAAAGCAAGGTGTGCTTCATTCTCATCCAGACATCAGAGAAGAGTTCCATCGAAACCCTTTCTATACAGAGTATTAGCTATGATGGTGTATCTAGATGCTTGACAAATAAATGTCTTCTTTTGATTTTTGGATAGATCTGGTGACATGTATTGGGTATTCAAATATGTATATATTTCATTGTACCAAGGTGATTCTGGTCCCACAATTGCACATACATAGTCTGATAGGGGGGTCTCATATGCAAGTAGCATTAACTATTCTATGATAAACTCAAACTGAGTTTCATTAGTAGGCATATTTAGAAGAGACCCTATTGTTGCCATTGCATCTGCTACCTTGTTTTGTATTCTAGGGATTTGCTCAAAGGTGATTTTGCTAAAGTGCTCCTTGTAATCTTTGACCAACTTCTTATAAGGCATGAGTTTGTCATCCTTCGTATTGTAATCATCGTTGACCTGGTTCACAATCAACTGCGAATCACCATAGACCTGTAATTCTTGTATTTTCCATTGCACAGTTGTACGAAGTCCTATGAGGAGAGCTTCATATTTTGCCATATTGTTGGTGCATGGTAAATTGATCCTAAATGACTTAGGTATAACATCCCCTTGAGGAGTAATGAAGACAATACCTACTCCGGATCCGTGATTTGTATATGATCCATCAAAGTACAACTTCCACATTATTGAGGTAGTTAGTGTAAACATGGATTCATCTAGAAAGTCTATCAACAATGGGTGACTGTCTTGTATAGGAGCCTCTGCTAATTGATCTGCTATGATTTGTCCTTTGATAGCTTTTCTATCTATGTATTCTATATCAAACTCGCTCAAGATCATAACCCACTTAGCCAATCGCCTGGTCAATGTTGCTCTGCTCAATAGGTATTTGAGTGGGTCAAACCGTGAAATGAGTTGTACCTTATGACTCAACATGTAGTGTCTGAGCTTTTGGGATGCAAAGATTACTGCTAAGCAAGCTCTCTCTATGGGAGTGTAATTAAGCTCATAGCCAATCAGAGTCCTACTTATATAATAAATGGCTCTTTCTTTTCCTTTTTTGTCATGTTGTGCCAATAGAGCTCCTAGAGCTAAGTTTGTTGCTGATATGTATAACAATAGAGGTTGTCCTGGAATAGGGGATATTAACACTGGTGTCTTCAAAAGATACTCTTTTAGAGCTTGGAAAGCTTCCTGGCATTGTTCTGTCCATTTAAAAATAACTCCTTTCTTAAGTAAATGCTGGAATGGGTGGCACTTATCTGCCAATTGTGCTATGAATCTTCTTATGGATTGTAATCTCCCTTGTAACCCTCTGAGTTGTTTAAGTGTTGATGGAGGTTGCATATCAATGATTGCCTTGACCTTGGCAGGGTCTATTTCAATTCCTCTGTTTGATACTATAAACCCTAATAGTTTACCTGCTGTTACACCAAACACACATTTCTTTGGGTTTAATCTGACATTATATTGCTCCAACCAATCAAATATATGTGTAAGAACTGCAAGGTGACCTTCTCTGGTTTGTGATTTAGCCAATATGTCATCCACGTAATCTTCCAATATGTTATGGATCATGTCATGAAATAATGTTGTCATGGGTCTCTGGTATGTTGCGCCAACATTTTTAAGACCAAATGGCATCACATTCCAGCAGTACGTTCCCCATGGGCATGTAAAGGCCATTTTATGTTGATCTTCTGGTGCAATTTTAATCTGGTTGTATCCTGAAAAACCATCCATTAAGGATAACATCTCATTTCCAGCTATTAGGTCAACTATCATGTCGATATTAGGTAGCGGGAAGTCATCCTTAGGGCAAGATTTATTTAGATCTTGAAAATCGGTACAGATTCTGATGCCTCCCCTAGGCTTAGTCATAGGTACCAAGTTTGATATCCATTTTGTGTAGTCAATAGGTCTGATAAAACCTACTTCCAACAACTTTTGTAATTCTTTTTTAACTAGTAATGCGATACTTGGATGCATTTTTCTCAATTTTTTCTTGTAAGGTTTAACTCCTGGTGTCAATGGTAAATGATGCAACACTAATTCAGAATCTAAGCCCGACATGTCTGAATAGGACCAAGCAAAGTTGATAGGTCGTTGTTTGAAAAAATGGATGAATCTATCTTTTTCTTCTTTGCTCAATGATTTTGCGAGATGGATGTTATGTACAACTTCCCCTTTTGCTATGTTTACTTCTTATATTTCCTCTGTAAGTAATGCTGAACTTTCTCTTTCCATAGGAAGATTACCCAAATCACTTTTGTTGTTATGGGTAGTTTGATTGTTATCTTCTGTTTGAGAAGAACTTTCTTCTCCAAAGTATGTCATTCTATTTAGGTCTATAGCAAACCCTGCTTTATGATCACCTTGTGGAAATCCTTCTCTGACTCCTAGAAATTTTGAAATTTCTTCATCATTTTCAAACCAATCCAGCGTTGGTTTTCCTTCTTGCCCCCAATCAATCAAGTGTGAATGTACTAGGGGTAAATCATTATTCTCTTCTATAGTAGAGTCTGATAACATGAAGACTTGATTGTTTGATATCACACTTTCTGGTGGGGTAGAATCATGGAGTGATATGAATTCATAGTCATGAGAATCTGTCTCACTGTCAATATATGTTTCATCATATGGGCTATCATCACTTATTTCTTCTTATTCATGTCCCTGATTCCATTGTAGATTGACTAGTCTTCTTTGTACATTAGTTACTCTTCTTAAGCCAGGTATAAGCCTTTGCAATCTTTCCTCATCTGTTTCATTAGGTTGAGCCTGAGTTGCCTCTCGTGGTAGAAGTAGTGACAATAACCATGGGTGGGATTCAGGTGGTGGGGGTAATCCTACATCTGTTGCCACATTAGCTTGTAATGTTGTGTCAATAACTGCATCATTTTGTAACTCTATGGTAGGTTCTTGCAAGAGTTGTCTCATGTCTTCCCCCTCTGATTCTGTGCTAGGTGATGTAGGTTCCTGATTGCCTATTTGAGATGAAGATGGAAGAGCTCGTGTGGACAAATTCCTTTGTGATATGTAATCTGATGGTTTGCTTGGTTGATTTAGTATATCAAGGGTACGTTGTCTGGCTTGTGTGATATGTTGTACATGCTTGTATCCCAATCCTTGATTTCCTGGATTATCATTAGGAATAACAGGTTCTAGTCTTCCTTGTTTTTGTAACCCCAAGCCTGTGGTACCATCATATCCATGTCTTTGGAGTATTTTGAATCCATTGTCATACTGATCTGTATGTATTTTGGGTGTTGTCATATGATCTTATTCTCTATATATCCAATGGTTAACATCTTCATTCAAGGATTCTTCCTCTAAGTCTCCCCATCTAATGAAAGAGCATGAGTCTGAGTATTTGACAATTTCTTTTCCTTTGTCTTTCTTTTGTACTATAGTATGAGGTTTCCCAAAGGACTTAGGAGAAAGAGATAATTGTTTCCCATTTGAAGTGTTTGCAATAGAGTACTCTCCAAAACCCATATCTTTTATTTGTAAGGAGGATGTCGTAGGCATATCTTTTTGTGTTTCTGTGATCTTTAACGTTTCCAACTGTGTAGTGAGAGGTGCAGCCTGATTGATAGGTACCTGATTATCTACACTATCTTTTAGATAATTACAATGTTGGAACAAATTTGGATAACCCTTTATGGTAATTTCAATACCATTGTATGGTAATTTGACACACTGATGAAATGTGGATGGTACTTCTTGCATGGTGTGGATCCATGGGCGGCCCAATAACATGTTATATCCTAGCTCTCTGTCCAAGACTTGAAAAGTGACCTCTATCGTTATTGGTCCTACTTGTATAGGTAATGTTACAATGCCTTTAGATGGACATTCTTCATCATCGTAAGCCTTGATGTTTATCCTTTTGGAGGAATCAATGTGAAGTTCACAATATTCTAATGCTTTGACTAGCTTTAATGTACAAATGTTCAGACTGGCTCCCCCATCTATAAGTACTCTTCTGATCCTTTTCTTGTGAATGTAAGCTTCCAGATGTAGTGGGTCATTATGAAGCATTTTATCACTAGGAATATCTTGCTCTGTAAATGCAATATGTGTACCTTGTGTCAGATTTCCTACCATAGACTAGAAGGCACGTTCATCTATATCTTTGTCCACTACTGAATCTTGAAGTGCTTTGTCCATTATAGCTCTATGATTGGGTGAAATACACAGTAGTTCAAATAAGGATATTTGTGCCAGAGTTTTCTTAAGCTGGTCAACTACATTGTAAGTCCCTACTATTGGTGGATGATTTTGTGGTATCCCTTGTAAGGTTACCTTTGACCTTCGAGTAACGACTGCATAGTCTTTGTCTCTAGGAGTAATTGTGATTGTAGCAATTGTATCATTGGTATCATAAGCTATTTTATCTAGATTTATATTAAATCCTTCTTCATAATATGTTCAATGAGTCCATCTTCAAACCAATCTGAGTGAGATGGTTGATCCTACCCCTAGCCTTGGAGACAAAAATTCGTATCCTCATCGTACTTTGGTCCTTCGGATATCATGAAAATTTGGTTGTCATCTTTATGAGTGTCTTGATATTTGTCTTCCTAATTAGATGTTTCTTGTGAATCTTTGTTTTTCATATCTCCTGAACTAATGGCATGAATAGTGTAGTCGTATGAGACTTTCATGTAGTTAGCCATGTTGTCTTGGGTACCTAATGTGGTTTCTTTTCCCTTGTCATGCTTAACAAACGGATCCTTAAAAATTGTATGATTTGTGTTTGCTGAGGTCTTATCCGTATCAATTGCGATGTCCCCTTGGTCTATCATATCTTGGACCAAGTTTTTTAGTTTGTAGCAACTTGCCCTTTTGTGGCCTTTAGTCCTATGATAATCGCAGAAATCATTGTCATTCCACCATGTAGGTTTGAATGGACTTGGTTCATATACTCTTACCTCAAGTAGAGTGATCATGTTTGTCTGTATTAACTTTTTGAGCGCCGACTCAATAGGTTCTCCTAAAGGTGTGTAATTTATTCTTGGAGTGTTTACCCTAGGGTATCTTGTGTTCGTATTTTGCGTAGCATTTACATTGGTGTTATTCCCAGTATGTGGATTTGTTGACTGACTCGTTCCAAATGATAAAACGGGTTGGGTTCTGTTTATAGTTCTAGCGTCTACAACACCATCATTGGTCACGTTTTTGTTTTTTGACCAAAACTTAGATTTGTCACTATTGTTTGTGTTGCCATACTTAATAAGACCTTGTTCTATCAGGCCCTTCTCACATTTGAGAGCCTTTTCTGTGATTTGTTTGAATGTGGTAAGGCACTGCATTTGTATTGGATACTTAATCTTTCGAATCAAGTTTTCTGTAAACATATCCACTTGCTCTATTTCTAGGATAACTGTCTTGCATCTTCTGTAGAGAGCCCTCCATCATTGTATGAAGGATGCAAATGTTTCATTCTCGTATTTCTTAGTTGCACATAAATCCATCAAAGTAACCAGGGTGTCAATGTTGTGCGAGAAGTTTGCAATAAATTGTTCAGCTAATTCTCTCCATGACGCGATGGTTGGTGGTAGATGTGAAAACCACTCTAAAGCTGGACCTCCCAAACTTTTAGGGAATAGTCTCATTAGATAAGTATCTTCCGAGGCAACTTCTATACATGCCATAAAAAATTCTCTGATATGATCTCTAGGATCACCCTTCCCTCGATATCTATCAAATTTGGGTGTTTCAAAGTGTTGTGGGAAAGGTGGCATGTATACTATGTGATCAAATGGATAAGGACGTAAGTCCTACATTGTGTAGCTCTTTTTGTCGGTACCAGTTTGCATGGTCATCATCTATTGTTGCAAACTCTGTATTTGTTGTGTCAAAATATCAGTTGTTGTCAAAGGTATACCTTGTGTGTTTGTATGTCCCACAAAAGGATTCGTGGCTGCATAACTAGGAGGTTGTTGGAATGTACCAAGATTATAACTTTGTGTGTTGTGTGTTGCCGTAGGTACTATAAAATAGGCGATATGTGAACCCATGTTTGGTTGACTTGTACCTGTTGTATTGGTAGTACCTGGGTTTGGATTTTGATAACCATATGTGGATCCCATAGAATAGGAAATTGGAGGTTGGTTTACACTTGTCGCTTGTGTTTGAATAGGTGTTGAGATACTTGACATTATCGGTAGGCTCTGTGATGGTATACTAGCATTGATCATTGACGATGACACGCTTGTTTGAAAGTTTGCACTTGTGTTGACATTTGTTGGAAGAGGTATGTTTTGAGGAAGACTAGAGGTCATTGCTTGTATTTGCATCAAGGGTAATGTTTGATTGTTATCTTGACCTAAAGTTTTTCCTGGTGGTAAAATCTTTGTGACATCAAAATCCTCAGGTAATTTTGCCCCATTTTGTATTAACAGTGAAAGATACTTGTCCCTATCACTATGTATAAGTGCATCTAGGATCATGAGGACATGCAGGTCTTGTTGTGAAGACTCAATTTCTTCCTTTGTCAGATGTTGTTGTAATTCGTTTATGGTGGACATTGTCTGTGTACCTGAGTGTTGACCTATTGACATGTCCATGTTCCAAGTAGGGTTTATAGACTGTGTGTTGTTCGGGTCCATTATTCCTTTTGCTTTCTGGGACCTTGTGACGGGCATCTAAAAATGTCCTATATGATGATGGTTCTATTCAAGGTGATGACCTAACACTAGACAGTAGACGTAAATATGAGGTATGCAATACTATACTAGACTCTCTATTGAGGATTTTGATGTGAGACCTTTTTAGCCTTTCTAGCTTTCTCTAATGCAAGTCTTTCCATTTGTTGACGAAGTTGTTTGGCCTCAATCTCTCTATCAATCTTACGGGCAATCCTAGACTCAATATCTATCTCGTATATAACTCCCATATACTGGGGTGCTCTTCTTCTTAAATCCCAAGCTAAGTTAGCTAGACCATCAATTATTTCTCGTTGACCGCCGTTCAGAACTAGATTAGGTTGCTCGAAGGGGAGCAAGTCATCACCTAGGAGACCCATGAAGGCACATCAGGAACCTAAACCAATTGTGAAGCCCTAGCCAAATCTCTCATCATCCATTCGATATTGATTAGATCATATTTAACTGTGTAAGAAAGAACTAGGCTATTATATCTATCTAAGGCCAGTTGTTCTTCTGAATCCTGTATCAATTTTTCTACTTGGAGAAATTTTTGATATCATTTAGCTTCCCTCCTTTGTTGTTTCATCCTTCTTGCACCTGAAATTTTGAACTGAACTTTTCTTGCCATAAACTTTGTTAATCAAATCCTGAAATAAAAGAGTAATTTTGATTCTTGATAAACCAAATTTAAGACAGAATTATACAGAATTAATAACAGATAGAAGAAAAATAAAACAACAATTAACCCTACGGATGCATGACCCAGAAAGGGCGATTGTGTGATCAAGACAGGGCGATTGTGTGACTCTGTCTGGACTAATGCGTGACCCCGAAGGGTCGAATGCGTGATTCTGTCTATGCGATTGCATTATGAAGTAAGCTCGATTGCGTGATGGAAAAACCTTTCTCGAAATTTGTGCAACTTGCAAAAAAAATAAAAAAATCCACACAATCTGCAAAAATAAAACAGAACACAGAAAAAAGGTTAAATTGCTGTTAGTTCATGTCGGGTTCACCAAAATGTAAAGCATGTTAGAATTCATCTTAAAGCTATCAATTAGAAACACCAGGGAAATCACGAATCCCTGTCTAATTAACAAACCTAACAAACTAGACAATGAAATAATGCAATCATCAAGCAAAACAGGAATTAAGAATGAAATCAATTCAAATAAAACTCCCTATTCCCAAGATGTGCATATTGCTTCCATTGTTCTTCTTCTCTTTGTGGTATGATGGCTCTCAGATATTGCGCTGGTAACCTGCAAGTGGCACAAAGATTCGAAGTTTGTGATTCAAAGTAAAGATTGAGGAGGATCGAAAATGGAGAATGGATGCTCATTTTATAGAAAATTGGAGAAGATTGATTGAAAGGTGGAACAGAATGATCAAGAGATGTGAACTCAGGTGAGCTCAAATGCAAGTTGATAGATGAACTGCTGATTGTAGGAGTGAAACTCAATAGATTGAATAGATTAACTGAGTCAACTGACTGATGAAAGAGTTAACTAAAGGAAGAAAAAGAATGATTGGAGGAAATAAAGAGGATGACACAGAGAGCTAAATTTAGAAAAAGCTAACTGAAAGATGGAAATAGAAGTTGAAGAGATAAATGATTTAATTAACTGATTGATTTAATTAATTAATTTAGCATGTGCTTGCATTTAGATTTAAATTATTAATTTAATCCTTGCATGAGATATTATTCAAATAATTGAATTTATTAATTCAATTTAGCATTTGAATATATTTAGAACTTGACTTTTTTTCAATTTGGTTTTTGAAATCATGCACATGTATTTGAAATTTGGAAGAAATTGGAAGAATATGAAATTAAATGAAATTAGAATTTGGGGATTTGGAATTGGAAGAATTAATTAGTTAATTAAATAATTTAAAGAAACTATTTAATTATTTTAGAAATAGAATTTAATTAAATAATAAAGATTATTTAATTTAAAGGATTAAATTACAATTAATTAAATAATAAATATTTAATTAATACTTTAGAAGAGGGTTGAATGATTAGATGATTAGAGATAGAAATTGAGTAATTAATAATTTATTTAAATAATAAAGATTACTTAAATTGGGGAATTAATTAATTAAATAATTAATATTTAGAAAATGATTAAATGATGAAATGATGAAAGAATAGGAAATAGAATAATTAATAAGATGATGAGGAAATATGAAATTAGAAGAATAAGTTTAATTGACTTAATTAAATAATAAAGATTATTTAATCAATTAGAGGAATAATTAGTACATGATCAATGAGACATTTTTAGGTGTCTACAACAAGAACCAAGATATGAACAAAACCCAACATTCTCCTAGCACTGAACTAGACTCATACTCTAAGCTAGTGTTCTCATTCTCAATACTTAGCATAGGGAGAGGTGAGGGCTTGCTTATATAGAAAAATATGGGCATATAAAACCAAGAGGAATAATAACTCCCCATAGCCTAAAATAAGAGGGATTTTTACGTACTTGGTAAATGGCAAATACATGGTTATGGGGAGGTGGCAGATAAATCCAAAAGGAGGGTGTGGATGACACATGTGAATGTAGGATTATGCCACATGTCCCCACCCTAACCATTATATTATAACCTAAATAAGCTTAATAATGTGTAGGAAAAATAAATATTCTCTAACATAAGAGAAAATAAAAACCTACACTAACAAGAAGATGGTTGTCATCGCTCTCTAATAAGTTGCTCTTGTATTCCTTAGGCCAAAAGACATGACCTGATAGCAAAATGTTCCCCAAGGAGTGGTGAATGTTGTTTTATATTGGTATTCCGTAGCGATCTTGATCTGATTGTATCCAGAGAAACCATCCATTAAGGAAAGCATCTCATATCCATCTGTGAGGTCCACAATCATGTCTATGTTAGGCAAGGGGAAATCATCTTTTATGCATCCTTTGTTGAGGTCCCCAAAGTCTATGTAGATCCTAATGCCCCTGACAAGCTTTTCGATAGGTACAATGTTGGAGACCCATTCAAGGTATTCAATGGGTTTGATAAATCTTTTGGAGCTTTTGTTTCACTATTTTAGCATTTGGTCTAACAGTGAGATGGTGTACCACCAGTTCTTGATCAAGGCCTAGCATATATGCATAAGACTAGGTAAAGTTGATTTATGCCTCATTAAGGAATCTTAGAAAAATTTGTTTCTACTGGTCTGTAAGAGACTTTGTAATGAGCACATTCCTTGGATTATCATCTATACCTATGTTGATAGTGTTAGTTTCTTCAATCAACAATGATGATTTTTCCTGATATGAGGGAATCATGGTAGCTAGGTCAAATCCCTCATCTTCTAGCGCCTGATCCATATTTTCACTAGGAGATACGTCTTTTATTTTTACTTTTTACAAGTCTGAAGGTACCTCAAAGAGGTTTTCACCAAGGGACTTCTAATTTTATTTTTTTACTTTTGCGACTAAGGGAGTTGACCTAACTACTAAAATATGTCTCCCTATTGAGCTAGATTCCATTCAAAAATGTGTGATCTTCAAGGTCTCGCATATTAAGTAATGCTAAGAGGGCATTGTCATCAGCACAAATGTCAAGAGTAGATGGTCCTTGTTTATCCCAATCAATGAGTTTGGGGTGGATGATTTTAAGTTCAGATGGGGTGGAAGGGGTGATGGGGGTGATGGTGTTAACATAGGCATCATCAAATAGATCATCAAAGTATTCAAAAGGCACATCTTGAAATTCCTCTTCATCAGAGTCTTCGATTTCAGAAGGAGGGTTTGTTGGAGTACCAGTGATGGTGACCTTAGGAACTAGTGAGTAACCCAAGCCCTTATTATTCTTGTAGGAAATTTGAGAGATGGGTGCTTTTCTTCCATGTTCTTGAGGTTTGAGACCATGTCCTTTATAGCCTATCATGTCTATAATAGCACATTCTTTAGGATACTTTTGTTTGGGGATATCTATTGGTGCTTCATCCTCTTCCAGAAACAACCAAGAAGTGACATCAGTTTTGAAGCTCTCTTCATCATGCGGGCCGCACTACTGAAAGGTGGTCTTCTTGCATTTCATGGTGGGTTTCTTTTGGATCTTGATTTCTTTAGGTTTTCCTTATGACTTAGGAGAGGGTTGGAGTTGACCCACATAGAGTGTATTTTGCAATGTGTATTCTCCATAGCTATTGTCAAGTATCTTAACCTTGATCTTAGGTTGAGAGGAAGTGGATGCAATGTTTGATGGATTGAATGGAGGTGGCAAAACCAATGTATTGACTCAGAATGATAAGGATGTTTCCCTTAAAGGATCTTGCAATATTCAAAGGGTTGTAGATCAGTTGATATGGTAATCTCTCTATCATTGTAAGGGAATTTAAAGCATTAGTGGTAAGTTTATGGGTCAACTTGAATGGAGTGGATCCATGTTTGACCAAGGAGGATGTTGTAGGAGAGATCAAGGTCCAAGACTTGACATGTAGTATACAAAATTGCAAGGCCCACTTAAAGAGGTAGTGTTATGGTGCCTTTAGAGATCCTTTATGTATCATCATAGGCCTTTATTGTGATCTTACTAGATGTGTCAACCAAGTCTTCATAGATACTCAGTTGTTTAATCAATTTATATGTGCAGAGATTTAGGCCAGATCCACTGTCTATAAGGACCCTCTTGATTTTATGTTTTTGGACAATAGATTCAATGTGGAGGGGTTTGTTGTGGGATGGGTTTGTGGATGGAGCATCTTTGGATGTGTAAACAAGATGTTGTTACAAAACAAGGTTTCTAATGAGGGCTTGGAATTGGGCTACATTGATGTTATCTAGGATGCAAGATTCCAGAAGGGCTTGTTCAAGTATCTCCTTATGAATGAGTGAAGTCTTGAGGAGTTATAAGATGGAGATTACATAGGCATCTTACCGAGGTGATCAAGGATATCGTAACAATGGGTAGATGACATGGGGGCTTGCAGAGGAGGAGGAGGAGGAGCTCCCTAAATGGTTACTCTCCCTCTGGGGGTGGTGACGTTGCAATCATTTTGGGGATATGAAGTGGAAGGTGAGGCACCTTGAATGAATATCTTATCTTGGGTGGGTCTACTTGATGATTGGGGGGTAAGGGCACCTTGAATGGTTACCCTAGGCTTGTGAGGGGTAGATGAAGGCTCAACCACTTGGATTGTAATAGTATTGACATGGGTATCAAGTGGCTCTATGCGGCCTACCAAGGAGTCAAAATAGGAGACGTAGTTGGTGTAATCATAATGGACTTCATGAGATGATGAATCCTTTTCCTTACCATGCTTATGAAAAGGGATCCTAGTACATCTTAAGTTTGTTATTTGAATTACCAATCTTAGTAGTTGCAACCTCAACATCACCCTTGTCAATTAGGTCTTGGATATAATTCTTTAGTTTCATACACTTGCATGTATCATGACCATTGACATGATGGTAGTCACAATATTCATTCTCATTATACCATCGAGGGTTTGGTTGATTTGCATCAAAAGGGTGATTCATTGGAAAGACAATGATGCCAACCTTGACAAGTTTTTGGAAGATGACCTCAATGGGCTCAGTGAGCGGGGTGTACTCACGCTGGGATTGATTGTTGGAATGGGGAGGTTGACCTTGGACAGAGACATTATTGCAAGGTTGAGATTGATTGCAAGGATTGAGTTGAGAGTTGAATTGATTAATGGTGGTGGTGGGTTTGGTGGGGACAATCACATTTTGAACATGCTTGACATCAGTGACTACATCATTGACGATATTTTTATTCTTGGACCAATACTTGCACTTGTCATTATATGAGGAAGAACCTTGATTAGATTTTTTAGAGGTTTCAATGTTCCTTCCTCCAAGAGGACACATTATAAGGCTAAACCTTTCTTAGTGATTTGCTCAAACATGTCCAAGCATTGATAGGTCAACGGATGATACATTTATGCTATTACGTTACATTGAAATAATTCAATTTGATATGACTCTGGTATGTCCCAAGGGAATTAATTGATGAGATGTCACCACCTTTGAATTAAATTGGCAAACGTTTCTCCAAGCCTTTTCTATGTGTTGCATATATCCATCATAGAAGCATCATTCTCAATGTTGTATGTGTAATGGGATATTAACTTTTCTACTAGGTCCGGGAATCATTTGATGGAGCCATGAGGTAGGGAAAAGAACCAAGTGATGGAATCTCCACTAAGACTCTTAGGGAAATGTCTTCTAAGGTAAACATAATTGTAAGAGGCCTCTTGACAAATGATGTAGAATTCACGAACGTGGTCTCTTGGGTCACCTTTGCCTCTTTACTTTTCAAACTTGGGCATTTAAAAACTAGGAGGGTACATAGTGACCAAAATGGAAGGATCATATGGGTAAGGACAATTTTATTCGAAAGTGCAAGGTCTCTTATTAGTCCCATCCTTAAAAATTTTGATAAGATCCTTCATGTCCTGAATTTCCTTCCTAAGGTTAGGTTGCTGATTTTGGACATGGGGAATGTAGTGACTTGCATTAGACCCTAGGATTTGGTTGGATATAGACAGGATACCACCACCTATATATTGATAAGAGGAAATGAGAGGTTGAGAAGTGATTTGAGGATGTGATATGATAGGAGGTAGGCTGGCATTAATGTAATTGAGGGAATTGTGAAGAGGTGAAAATGAAATAGGAGGTTGAGATATAGGTGGATTAGAAGTTCTTGGGGGAATATAACTCAGAGGTATGGGATTTGTTGGCATGGAAGTTGCAAGTGGTGGATGAAGGATGGCATTGAGAACATGATAGTCTATGAGGTCACCTTCCATAGACATGTCAACAATGGATCAGTTAAAGTTCAGGGGTAAATGTGCCCCTTGACTGAGAGGTAAGCTACAAGCCCATTGGGATTAACCTTGAAGAATATTTCCATCATCTCTTGATTTTATGGGTCCTATACAAAATATTTCAAGCCCAGGGAGTGTTCAAGTTCGTCAACAAGTTGTTCCTCCTCTTGGAGATCATGATCAACAAAGTGACTAGATTCAAGCATCTCATTATCTTTGGTGGCCATCTTTGCTTTCGAGGAGCGATCCAAGACCATACATGTGTAACCTCAAAAGTGAAAATGAGTAGGAGGGACTTTGGAATAGATCAGACTTGGTGAAAAAGAAATGACAAAAATGACTTAGCAAGTTTGGATTTGATTTAATTTGATTAAGATTAGATTGAGATTGATTGGATGGTCCTTGGATTAGCACGAGATGGATTAGATGATATCTTAGCCCTTGGATTAGGACATAAATGAGGGGTGAGCCACAAAGTGAGGTAAACACCAAGCTAGGCCAAACTCAAACCTTGGATTTAAGATTAGATCAAGCCTTTTTCTACTTAGGATAGAATTCATTCTAAAGAAAAAAAGTGTAAAGTATTAGGGTTTTGATCAACCCAAATGATTAGGATCAATTAAGCAATATACTTGTGATGGATTCTTTCTCAAGCACAAGGCCAATTGTGGATTTGATTAATGATAAAAGTTCTAAGTCATACTTTTGCGAAGTGCTGACCTTGGATTGGGGGGTTGATTGATTGATTGATTGGATTAAGGATTGATGATTTATGTGGTTAAGTCCTTAAAGATGAAAGATGGCAATAATTATGGAAGAAAGGATAGATTGATGAGAAGGAATGCAATGAAGGTTGCTAGCTTGATGATGATTGTAATGAATGACTTCATGTGTTGTCATTGATGGAACATGTTGTAAACACACACATATGTTCACATTGTCATTGTAATCTTAGACAACCCAATATTGCTTCTAAAAGTTATTTGTATTGCATCTGGTATTGGATGTTTAGTTTATGATGGTTTAGAGAGTGTCAAATCGGTACATGTTGACAACCGGTATATGCAGCAATGACTTGACACCAACTTGGAGATTCAGTAGAGACCATCAAAGAAGCAAACGGAGGACAATTGGTTTATGTATTGATAGTGGTTAACTCTTAACCAATATCGGTGTTCCAACTGGTATTCATTGATTGTATGATGAGTTATCACCGGTCGTGATGAGTTACCCCTAACCGACAAATTTTGGCGGTAAATTATGATGAGTTATGATAGATTGTCTAGATACACTACACCTAGGAAATTGTGATATGATTTCTAAGCTGACATGAAATCTAAATTTCTATATAATGACATTATGATGAACTATTTTCATGATATGATATGACATGAGATAGAAGTGTTAAGTTGTTGAAGGCATTGCAAAATATGTTGGTGATGCAGTTTTGAGTGAGCAGAAGAGGATCTATTTAAGCAAGTTGTGCTACTTGTAGATCACACCACCTGTTGTTTTCTAATCACTACAACAGTAAAATCCCTTAACTGGGTAAGCTCTAACAAGCTTCATTGTACAAATCCTTTAAAAAGGTGATCCATTAGTTTGGATTTAGAAATCCTCTACTGAGGTTACTCCTAATAGGGTATAGCTCCTAACAGAGCTTTGGGATCTTTAACAGGATTCGCTCCTAGCAAAGCACTTTTGTAGACCTTAACCGGTCAGTTATCTATTACTGCAGATAGTTAACTTGTGAGTCCCATCTCACCATGGTTTTTCCCATTTGGGTTTTCCATGTATAAACACATGTTATGGTGGATGTTTTACTTATTGTGGATGTTTTAATATCATTTTGGATTGCATGCATAGTGTTTAGTAACCTTGTTAAGTGTCTCAACCGGTGAGTATTTAAAGTGGTATTGTTTTTGTTGTCACTGATTCACCCCCACCCTCTTAGTGCTTTGTAAGTATATCAATTGGTATTAGAGCCTAACTTCCTTAAGGTTTAATCACTTGGAAGAAAACCCTAAAGCCACCATGGGGGATATGAGCTACTTTGAGATGGCTAGAGTGCTTGAAGCTACCAAGGAAGAGATTGAAACCCTAAGGGTTAGATTTAAATCATCACAAGTCAAAAGGAGAGAGCTGACTAAAAAAATATTGGAAATATTTGATAATAGTTCTTCAGATGAAGCTAACATTGATGCATTAGCTAAAGAAGTTGAAAAATTAAATGGTGAGAAGCTAAATCTGAGAAGAGAGTAAGAAGCCCTAACTATCCGCATGAGTCAAGAGCTGGAAGCTAGGAGGGCAGCTGAAGACCTTATCAAAGAAAGAGATCATGAGATTACTAAGATCAAACAAGAGAATGCAACCTTACATGAACATTGGCATGCAGAAAAAGAACTTTTGCTGCTAGATCTCAAAATGTAATCATCCCTAAAAGAGACTCTTACAAAACACAATGAAGATCTTACCAGAGAACTCACTGAGGCTAATGGAAAGCTGGAAAAGTTCAACAAAAGTTCTTCTTTGCTAGATGAGTAGATCCAATCACAGAGGATGAAAGGAGATACATCTGGACTAGGCTTCAACACATCTGAGAAAGGACGGTCTTCTAGAACAAAGAGCAACATTCACAAGGACCAAACTACTCCTAAGGCTAACAAGCCTACCGGTACGAGATTTTTTAAACCCATTTACTTTGTCTGTCATAAACCTAGACATACTGCAAATGTGTGTAGAAATAGACCCAATGAGAATACAGGCTATAATGCAAATACTAGGTATGTATCTAAGAGATTTGAAGGTCATTGTTTTACATGCAACATGTATGCACATAGATCAATTGAATGCAAATATGGAGTAAATAATCTAGTACCTCACATGAATCCAAGACCTAATGGTAACTGGAGGAGAACCTATGACAATTGGGGTAACATGAACTGGCAGAAACCCTATGTCAACCGGTTTAGTCCATTTGAGATGGAAAAGGTAACTAATGTCAATTGCACCATTTGTAAAAATTATGGTCATGTGGCTATGAACTGCAGAAGGAGAACTGGAAGAGGCAATGTAGGACCTTGGAGATCATTTGGAATGGCCTGCTATCATTGTCACAAACTGAGACACGTGGCAAAGTTCTGTAGAACCATAAAGAACAAACCGGTTAATCATTTTGTAGATCAGAAAGGTAAGAAAAAGGTAAATGTTGAGGAAACCAAAGAAGAGATGATCTAAATCTAGAAAAAGAAGAGTGATGATATGCCTGCAGAAGAACCTAATCCTTCACCCAGTGTGGAGAATCCTGCACAAGGGAATTGAGCCTTTAAATAGGGCTAAGGGGAGCATAGCAGTAAATTACTTCCAAACCCCTTGAAAGATGAGTGGTAAGAAAGTTTGAATTTTTGAGTTATTCGGTGAGAAATCTTGATATCTTTGTCTATCGGTTTTTCAAAAGTCTGGCAACCAGTTTTACACTGTTAATATTGAATGTATCATCAAGTGGTGTATTAGGGTTTGTAACCCTAGCGGTTGAGCAATTAATGCAGTAGGTAAATATGATAAAAGCAATTTTTACTATGTTATTTTTATCCTAAATGCATTCGAAAGAGAATTCTTGAGCACTTGCAGAGCGAAAAGAGAATTGCTAGCTAGTTGTGGACGAATTTATGTTGTGAATTGCATGATTAAATTTGATTTAAAGATTAGTGAAGGTGGAAATATCATGCATTTGAATAATCAACTAGAAATCGAGGCAGCGTGGGAGAATTAAGGTATTTCTTTGTAAATCCCTTTCAAATCGAGTTTATCAGAATGGCTTCATCATCTAAGCAAGTACAGAGACTTATGATCACATCAGAACCTATGGAGGTTATGGAATCTGAACAAATAATGTCTTACAATGCTTTGTCTCAAGTTCCTGATGGTGTTATCGTAAAAGGTGATTTGTCTAGTTATATTGATTGTAGAATCGAAGATTTAGGATCATTGTCGATTTACTCTCAATTGAAATCCCTTTGTGATAAGAGCGGAAAGATCCAACCCGAGTATATTAGGGTTTTCATAATGCAACTTATTTTCTTGAGGATTTTTAAGAGGAACATATTAGAATCAGTTTTAGTCAAGTTCATGGTGAAAATATATATCTGGAAAGGTCACATACTATAACTAAGAAATCTATCCATGTTGTGACCAGTTTTTGGTCAACCGGTGAAGTTCCCAAGCTGAGGCGAATTTCTAAAGAGACTGTAACAACTTTAACTCAGTCTACCTCTGATGGGCGTGCATTTTCTGTTAATAACATTAAGGATCCAGTAGTTAGATTAGCTACTATGGTTATAGGCTATAGGATATTCTATTCCAATAGAATGAACAGTATGCCATATGCAACAGTGCATACAACCTATAGAATGATTGTTGAGAATGCAGATTATGACCTATGTGAGGCCATAAGGAGTCAATTGATGTTGAATCTATAGTCAATTAAGAAGGACAATAGTCCAAAGTTCAAATTTGGCCAGTTATTGATTGGTTTATTCTTTTACTTTCAGAATTTCCTACCGGGAATTGGTGACATTGAATGGTCAAAAGACCTACCGGCAACTGCCCAAATCAAGAACAACATTAAGGCTATTAAGAACACTTTCTCTATTGCAATGAACAGGTACTTCAATGAATTAAAAAAGAAGATGAGTATGAGGGTTAGGCTACCTATAGATGTGGTGAAACAATTTGCTAAGGACATCATTTTTACAGTCACCACTGATTTTTGTCTCATGGAAGCTATCGAACCAAGAGAGGATGAAATGGAAGACATGAGCTATGAAGTCAATTATGATATTGATCAGTTATGCTAATAACCTGTTGGCATATCCAATGGACAACAAGAAGAAAAGATTGGGTACTTTTGAGGAGCAAATTGCAGAAGCTGAAACCAGTAGTGCTTAACGCAGTAGTGGTAAAGGAAAGAAGAAGAATGTTGAGCAAGCGCCTCCAATATCAACAAGAACAAGAGTGACACAAAGTGTCCAAGTAAAGAAGGAACCGACACAAAAGGTATACATAAAGAAACAAGCTACAACGAAGAAGAGAGGTCGACAACTGATTCTTCAAGCAGAATCTGATGATACCGAAACTAAGGAGGAGCCAAAGAAAGTGAAGGCAACTGGTAAGAAAGCCAAACTAGTTGAAGACACCTCTTGTGTGTGTGAAAAAGTGGAATAATTCTGTAAGTTGCAAGACACAACACTTCAATTAAGTCATTACATGTATGGTTAGACAAATATAAGAATGAATATGAAAACCATAACAAATCGACTAATTGCCTTCTAAGAGATGCGAGTATAAGATTGCTCTCAGATTTGTATAAGCAATACCAGTGACTAGACTACACCAAGATGAAGGATTTAATCTATATGAGTATGAGATTAAGCTAAATAGATGCAAGATTATGCTAGATGGATGAATAATAAGCTATATGAATTCAAGCAATCATGAAATATGCAAAAAGAAATTAAACTAAGATGCAATAATCTCAAAAAGCAAGCACAAAATCTTCAATGACTCCAGAGCAAAAATTGTATAATAACAATAAATCTCCAGGGCGTTTTGAATGAGAGATGAAGGTTGAATTTATATAGAATCACAAGAGAGATCAAGAAAAAGCACAATTTAGAATAATTGAAATAATTGAGAAATCGGATTTAGTTAACCTTGAGATAGATTCCAATTATAGTTTAATTGAAATGCATTCAGAAAAGAAGTTTTGAGTTTGCATTAGAGATATAATTCAAATAATTCCATGCACTTGAGATAAGAATAGGTAATTCTTTGATTTATTCAAGAAAACAGTCTTTTCAATGCAATTGAACTTCTTTTCTCAAAAGCTTTGAGTTCCAAATTTAGAGAATGATTAAATTCATTTAATTGCTTTTCTGATTTCAAGTTCTCAATTTAGAAGAAAGAAATAATATCTCAAGTTTGATTTTTTCTTTCAATTCCATTCTTTTATTTTATTTTCAATTTAACTCTTGCTTTGTGATTAATTCCTCTTTTGTAATAAATTAATTCCTTTTTTTATGATTAATGGCAAATTTATTAATTAATTAAATATGCTAGGATATTTAATAAATTAAATAGGATAATTGATCAAAATGATTTTCTTGGAATGATTTAATTAATTAAATAAATATTTAATTAATATAGAATAATTCAATTGTGATGTGACGTTTAATGATTGAAGAATTAATTAATTGTGTGCTCAAAGTTAATTTAATTGTCTTTGGTTAGGACCTTGGTGATGTTGTCGAAATTAGGGGCCCATGGTTTAGATGACCAATTTTAGGGTATTACACCTCTCAGCAGGGTATTCCTATTAGTGCTCTATCTTACAAACCTATGAATGACTTTGAGAGAACGGTAAAAAAATTAGGGAGGAATAGGTTTGATAATGTTAAAGAATGTTTTGATTCATTTAATGAAGATCAGAAGGAACAAATTGTTCAACAGGTAATCAACTACTTATGTCAATACAATCGATTACCTCATGATCTTAAAAAAAGATATTCCCGATTCTTTATATTCTATTCTTTCGAATAAGTGGGAAAAGGCTATGGAGAAAGATCAAGAAATAATTGATAGCACTTTTATTCAGTATTTTCTTGATTTGTCTAAAGATGAATGAACAGTATTGCTTGACAATTATAAAGGACATTTTCATTTTAAGATAAGAAGATTGATGCTAATGGATGGAAAGGTGCAATCTATTGAAGTGGGAACTCATCAGATAGCCAAAAATGTTCAACGGATGCATAAGCATTCAAAGTCTCATAATGATGATCAAACAGAGACTGAAGGTAAACTCAAGTTAGATGGAGAAGAAATTGTTTCAACAGATATTGATAAGCATAAGGGTGACTCTACTTCCCAACTAGTGATCTTTGTTGATGAAATACATGATACTATTAATCTATCTAGGAATATTATTGAACCAGATAAGCAACCACTGATTATTACTATTTCAAAGGTTAAAGTAGTGGATATACCGAGAACTCAACCAAGTGTGGATATTCCACCCCCACCGGTTTCAAAGGCTACTCAAGAGGAACCAATAGAAAAAGTTGAAGAAAAGCTCTCTGTGCAAGAGAAAAATGAGGAGAAGAAATCCGCTGAACTTGAAAAAGGCATTAGTCAAGCAGCAAAATGATGATGATGATAACTCATTATCAAAGGGCCTATAGATGTAGAGAATATGAGTGCATTAGAACTTATGAAGATTGCAACTATGATGCAATCCAGGGCTCAAAAGAAGAGACTTAAGGAATAGAGGAAGGAAGCAGAAACTATCCAAATTGTTGTGGAGATTTTGTCCAGTCTTCTACCGGAGATTGCTATAGGGAACTTGTCAACTCCTATTGGAAAGCTTGGCTAGTTGGTTGTTGATGCTTCTAACCAACTCAAGTCCCTTGAGGAAGCAACTTAGACTTTGGCTGAGAAAAACTATAGGAAGAAAAGAGGAGAACAAATCATGAAAGATATTGATACAGGGAAGATTGCTTTATCCCTGAACAAAGATCTTTTGAGAAAAGCTATTAAGACAGGAGGCAGAATTTTGGCCTACACATCCAATGTTTCATTTTTCTATACTGATTTAGTTAAGAGGTGACAAGAGACAACACTGGAACTAGAAAAGTTATGTATTGCCTACATACATTTACAGGATTCAGTCTTAGCTTTTGCAAAATCAGTTGATGATTTGCAAAATCGGTTAGATATGTATGATTTTGAAAAGGCAAAGAGACTCTGATCCCTGAAGGAGTTAAAGAAATTATTAAGACCCAAAGTGGACATCCTGCAACGAGCTTATAAGAATGCAAAATTAGTTTTAGCTACTCCAAAGATGAGTACAATTGATGCAATGGAAGAATTTTCTACACAGGTCATGACCACCATAGAGATTACTGAAACCTTACTAGAAACATGGGAAAATGATTTTCTCAAATGAAGCTTACTTTCAGTAATATTTTCTTGAAAATTGAAGTGAACACTCCTTAATACAGACTTTTAAGTTTTTGTATATGTAAACTTTTAATGCCAATATATATATATATATATATATATATATATATATATATATATATATATATATATATATATATATATATATATATATATATTACTTTTCAATTTGGCATTGTTGTCAAAGGGGGAGTAAAAATATGTATGTGTGTTGTGAAAATTTTGTGTGTATTGTTAAGGGGGAGTTAAAATATGTTCTTGTACAGTTTTGTAAGCACACTTAGTTGTAAAGTTGTAAAATTTTCTAAGTGTTGTGAGCAATGCCAAAGGGGGAGATTGTTGGCTTGATGATGATTGTAATGAATGACTTCATGTGTTGTCATTGATGGAACATGTAAACACACACATATGTTCACATTGTCATTGTAATTTTAGACAAACCGGTATTGCTTCTAAAATTTATTTGTATTGCAACCGGTATTAGATGTTTAGTTTATGATGGTTTAGAGAGTGTCAAACCAGTATATGCAGGAATGACTTGACACCAACCTAGAGATTCAGCGGAGACCATCAAAAAAGTAAATGGAGGACAATCGGTTTATGTATTGATAGTGGTTAACTCTTAATTGGTATCGATGTTCCAACTGGTATTCAATGATTTTGTGATGAGTTATCACTAGTCGTGATGAGTTACCCCTAACAAACAAATTTTGGCGGTAATTTGTGATGAGTTATGATAGATTGTCCAGATACACTGCACCTAGGAAATTGTGATATGATTTCTAAGCCGACATGAAATCTAAATGTCTATATAATGACATTATGATGAACTATTTTCATGATATGATATAATATGATATGACACGAGATAGAAGTGTTAAGTTGTTGAAGGCATTGCAAAATATGTTGGTGATGAAGTTTTGAGTGAGCAGAAGAGGAGCTATTCAAGCAAGTTGTGCTACTTCTAGATCACACCACCTGTTGTTTTCTAATCACTACAACAGTCAAATCCCCTAACCGGGTAAGCTCTAACAAGCTTCATTGTACAAATCCTTTAACAAGGTGATTCATTAGTTTGGATTCTAAAATCCTCTACCGAGGTTACTCCTAACAGGGTATAGCTCCTAACAGAGCTTTGGGATCTTTAACAGGATTCGCTCCTAGCAGAGCACTTTTGTAGACCTTAACCAGTCAATTATCTATTACTACAAATAGTTAACTTGTGAGTCCCATCTCACCATAGTTTTTCCCATTTGAGTTTTCCATGTATAAACACTTGTGTTATGGTGGATGCTTTAATATCATTTTGGATTGCATGCATAGTGTTTAGTAAACTTGTTAAGTATCTCAACCGCTCAGTGTTTAAAGTGGTATCATTTTTGTTGTCATTGATTCACCCCCCACCCCTTTCAATGCTTTGTAAGTCTATCAAAGATTACCTTAGATGGGAGATAACTTAATAAGTGATTTTGGGCATGAGAAAGTCCGACAATGGGATGCGACCACTCCTATTGATGCTTTGAGTTAATCCTGATCAATGATGACAATCACGAGTTCTCAAAGGTTCCTTGTCAAACTCATTTTTGTAACCATGAAGATAATCGTGGAAATGATGTAAAAAGGTACAATATTTCAACAAGAGCTTGTAGTTGATGTACAAATTTTTTTTGACACTTGAGGATTTTTTTATAGCTATGCATCTTCTTGACTTTGCAGTAAATGGACTTTTCGGGATGCTTGAGGGATTTGGGTTTATGGTGCATGAGCAAATTTTGTCAAATTTGTATCAACTTTGGAAGTTTGTTTTTTTTTCGATTTTTGTCTACTCTTGGCAAGAGAAATCAAATAGTGACAAACACCAATGCCAAGGTAACACTTCTAGAGTAAGTGTGAAAGTGAGTTGGGTCTAAATGAGCCCAATGTTACAAAATTCACTGGTTTTGCACAAATGAAGACACGCGAAAGACATACAACCTAGGCTAGAAAGTGGAAACCATCCAATGGGGCCTTTGCATCAATAAAATACCTCAAACAAGTGGACAAATAGAGATTCTAGTAGCACTGGCTCCCCTATCATGACACTCACTTCTCGGGCATACCAAATTCTCTTACCTCGAAGATCCAAAGATCTTTTAACCAAGGAATTCTTGTCTCATCTTGAATGGGTACATGAGAGGTATCTACAGGGTACGATCCTCACACCCTAAACCATCAAATGTAGGAATTTTTGGGCTACTAAAATAAGGTGTCTAGTAATGTTCTAAGGGATCCTAATCCAACGATGGATTCTTGAAGCAAGCCACTTAAGGAATTAGTTGAGCTTATCGGTGCAGAGAAAGCCTCCACATACGTCAAATTCACTCAACACTTTAGCCACCTAACCGTATATTTATATAGCGACTCAAAAAATCCACTTGAGATCATACCCAGAGATATGATATCCCCAACGTGTCCAAATTTTGAACTAATCCCTTGGGGTGATGAGGCCCCCAAGAGGCAATTCTCTACAAAAATGAAAAAGTTGGGGGTTGTTAATCACCTTTCTATTCACCCAAGATCCACGAAGGCAAGGGGAGAGGATACTTGGTGTAACGGTGGTTCCAGCCTACACGTGTGCAAGAAAACCAAACACGAAAAAGTATGGTTCTTTTTGCCCCAAAATAAAATATTTTCTAATCTAATGATGCAAAAAAAGAAACTAAGCTAGTGATCAAACAAAGTTCTTCAGTAAACGTGCTGCAAAAATGTTAGTAGTCTGATAAAAATATCTTGGACATTTGAGAAAGTGCTGCAAAAATGTTAGTAGTCTGATAAAAATGTCTTGGACATTTGAAAAAGTGTTGCAAAAACTCAGACTAAATGATTAGTACTTGAAAGTGTCTTCTTGCAGCAGAGACACTAAAAAAAAGGTGCAGACGTCAACGTTTGCACAGACACCAATGTCTACATAGATACTAATGCATGCACAAACGTTGGTTTAGGGCCTACACACTAAAAACAGACAGTGTGAGAAATTTTTTTGAAATTGAAATTAAAAAACTAGGCGAATATTTTATACCTGCGCAGACATTGAAGTACTTGATGCAAATGGTGACGTCTGCATAGACACCGAAGTAGGTTCGTCATAGAAACAGTTAGCTAGAAATTTTAAAAAATCAAAATTTTTATAGTAGGCAAGAAAAGAAGTTAGGCAGAGATGTTTTGCATCGCAGACACTAACATCTATGTAGCCGCCAAAGCGTAGTTTTCCAAAAAAAATTGCCTAGTTAGCCTAAAATGAACAAATTTTCTACAATAAATCTTAGTATTTAGCTAAATGTGATGAAAATACAACCTACTAATTACTATTTTGTGATTTTTTGAGCTTATATATGGACTTTTTTAATTTTTTATAATTAATTATGCAGTTTAAATTACAAAAAGCGGAAGGAAAATATATAAAAAACGGAGACGTCATTTTATATTGTGAAGACATGGATTTGAAATCCTCCAAAACACAGTTAGTATGATTTTTTTTGAATTTAAATATAGATCTTGATTGAGCCCTACAAAGATGCTAAAATCGCGATGCACATGCTGAAATGCAATCAAAGATGCCATTTCGGGAACTTGAGAGGAAAAAATGCTAAAACAAACAAAAATGATAAGATACTAGGGATGTGGCTCCCACCAAGTGTGCCGAAATGGAGACAAGAAAATAGTTAGGGTATTCACTTACATAAAATAAGCACAAAATACAAAGAAATCATACAATACACAAATAAAACCCTTCTACCTCTTTCTTCTCCCTCGGATTGAGCCTTTGGTGGAGTGAAGAATGTGCCCCTCCTTCACTTGATCAGATTGGCTCCTTGTTAGGATTGTGGATTTCTCTCCACTACACAATAGTAAGGGATTGAATGGATGCAAGGTGTGATTTTTGTTAATATTAACTAGTGACTGAGAGGGGGGGTGAATCAACACTATATCAGTTTATACCAGATTTAACCTTAATAAAAAAAACCTCTATTCAAACTTAACACTTATCAATATAAACAACATTAATAAGAAACATGCACACATAAAATAAAACACACATGACAACCAAGATTTATCACGTGGAAACCCAAATGGGAGAAAACCACGGTGTGAGTAGAAACTCACAAAATCTACACTATTCTGGAGTACGCCCAGTGAGGAGCCATCCATGTTAGGAGATTACAAAGACACTGCTAGGTGCCACCTGGTTAAGAGACTTTCTTCAAGGCATGTTAGAACCTTTACCTTGTTAGAGGTAGCCTTTTTAAAGGACTTTGGATCATCATTTAAGATGTCACCCGGTTAAGGGATTTATTACAAAGGGAGTTGTTAAATATCATGCCCAAACTTTTGGGCAAAACCGCAACAACAATTTTTTTTTAAACAACACAAAAATACTAGATGCTCTTCAATAAAAGATGTGATAAATAAGTTTGTCTACACTAGGGGTTAACTCATGCGTTTAAAAGATTGGGTTCCTAAAGTTAATTTAATTAACTCAACAATTATAGCGTTTACATTTTTAGCTCTGAAATAATTTTACCCAAGAAGTCATCACAACTTTATTTATTAATTAATTTCCCCAATAATTCTTCAATTTTTAATCAAGAGATAACAATCATCCCTAGTAGTATTTAATTACTTTTGATACTAATTAAAATAGTGTTAATACATATTCTATTGTATTAAAAAATAATTAATTGAGCAATAGTAAATAATGTTTATAAATTCGCCTATAAAAATTAACTAAATCAAATACAATAATTTCTTAATGAATAACTTCACATTAATGTCGAAATAAATTCCCCTTAGACACTAAATATTAAATATTTAATATTCAACAATAATTTACCCCTATAGCCTAAAATTAATCATTTTACTTTATTAAATATCCATTAATAAATTCTTTAAGAAAATTACCCATACATGTATATATAATTGCCTATATAAATAAAAATACATTTTCAACTAATTCCCTAATACCTATAAAAAGAATAACTATCCTAAAATAAACATCTTAAGTCAAATGGGGTTTTTCCATTTCAAATTTTTGAAAGAGCTTTTCCCCCCCTTATTATTTCATTACTCTTTTTGTTTTATAACCCTAACTAGGGTTTGTTTTTCTTTATACTTAGCTTATGCATCTTTTACCATTTACTAACCCTAACCCAAAATTGGGTTAGGGCCTTCTTTTATTTTACTTACTTATACTCACCCTAATCCTAAGTTGGGTTAGGGTTTTCTTTACTCAAGAAATTTAAGTTTATGCTTCCATATTTCCATGGAAGCTTGCATGCAGGTTTGGATGGAAGATTGCAGGGTCGAATGAAGGGCAGGGAGAAGGAATGGACCTTGTTAGGATTGTGGATTTCTCTCCACTACACAATAGTAAGGGATTGAATGGATGGATGGTGTGATTTTTGTTGATATTAACTGGTGACTGAGAGGGGGGAGTGAATCAACACTGTATCGGTTTATATTAGATTTAACCTTAATAAAAAAAACTTCTATTCAAACTTAACACTTATCAGTATAAACAACATTAATAAGAAACATGCACACATAAAATAAAACACACATGACAACCAAGATTTATCATGTGGAAACCCAGATGGGAGAAAACCACGGTGTGAGTAGAAACTCACAAAATCTACACTATTCTGGAGTACGCCTAGTGAGGAGCCATCCTTGTTAGGAGATTACAAAGACATTGCTAGGTACCACCCGGTTAAGAGACTTTCTTCAAGACATGTTAGAACCTTTACCCTGTTAGAGGTAGCCTTGTTAAAGGAATTGGGATCATCATTTAAGATGTCACTCGGTTAAGGGATTTATTACAAAGGGAGCTGTTAAATGTCATGCCCAAACTTTTGGGCAAAAACGCAACAAATTTTTTTTTAAACAACACAAAAATACTAGATGTTCTTCAATAAAAGTTGAAATAAATAAGTTTGTCTACACTAAGGGTTAACTCATGCATTTAAAATATTGGGTTCCTAAAGTTAATTTAATTAACTCAACAATTATAGCATTTACCTTTTTAACTCTGAAATAATTTTACCCCAAGAAGTCATCACAACTTTATTTATTAATTCATTTCCCAATAATTCTTCAATTTTTAATCAAGAGATAACAGACATCCCTAATAGTATTTAATTACTTTTGATACTAATTAAAATAATGTTAATACACATTCCATTGTATTCAAAAATAATTAATTGAGCAATAGTAAATAATGTTTATAAATTAACCTATAAAAATTAACTAATTCAAATACAATAATTTCCTAACGAATAACTTCACATTAATGTTGAAATAAATTCCCTTTAGATGCTAAATATTAAATATTTAATATTCGACAATAATTTACCCATATAGCCTAAAATTAATCATTTTACTTTATTAAATATCCATTAATAAATTTTTAAGAAAATTCCCCATACATGTATATATAATTGCCTATATAAATAAAAATACATTTTCAACTAATTCCCTAATACTTATAAAAAGAATGACTATCCTAAAATATATATCTTAAGTCAAATGGGGTTTTCCCATTTCAAATTTTTAAAAGAGCTTTTCCCCCCCTTATTATTTCATTACTCTTTTTGTTTTATAACCCTAACCAGGGTTTGTTTTTCTTTATACTTAGCTTATGCATCTTTTACCATTTACTAACCCTAACCCGAAATTGGGTTAGGGCCTTCTTTTATTTTACTTACTTACACTCACCCTAATCCTAAGTCGGGTTAGGGTTTTCTTTACTCAAGAAATTTAAGTTTATGCTTCCATATTTCCATGGAAGCTTGCATGCAGATTTGGATGGAAGATTGCAGGGTCAAACAAAGGGCGAGGAGAAGGAATGGAGGCCGAGTGGGCACTCGAGCACCACTGTGGATACCCACAGTGGCGGCCGTGGTGCCACTCACTGTGGATACCCATAGTGGCGGCAGCAGTGCCACCCATAGTGGCGGGTCGAGCCTCCACGGTGGTGGTCGAGCCTCCACTATGGTAAACCCACGACCATTAGTTTATTTTTTGTTTTTTTAAGTTTTTATTATATGTATTTATTTTTATTATATAATTATATTTGTGTGTGTGTGTGTGTGTGTGTGTGAAAAGATGTTCATTAGATTAAAGAACCAGAATTATTGAATACAAGAATTTTCATTTACAGGTTTATAATATATGTTTTTTGTTTGTTTTAAATGCAACAACATATCTATTTTATTTTCCTAAAATCAACAACTAGATATAAGTAGAACAATAGATATTAAAATATATATATACTTAAATCTGCATGTTACTTTTTTTTCATTAACTTAGAGCAGGTATATTTTAACAAACAAAATGGATTCTTTTCATTCTATATCATGAAGTCCCCTTTGTTTTTAAATAAGAATGCATAGATTAATATTTCCACTAAATGAATATTTTCCAAATTAATAAAAGTAACAAAAATGCTTTATTCTACAACTGCAACTAAAACTTTCAAAATTCTCATTTGTTCATTTAAACAACAAGATGCTTATATTGAAAAGGATTAAAACTAACTCTTACGAAGTATGCATATATTTTTGTTTAAACTATAGACAGAAAATAACATTTCTTTTCTATTAACAACTACACATCTAACATTCATTTTGCAGAAAAGATAAGATTACATGAATGAAAATAACTTAAATATTTATCTAACTTTTTTCCATTTTAACATGCATTTCTTTCAATAGCTACTAAAACAGAAAGCAAGACTTCATTCCTACTTTATTTTAGGCAATAAATAAATATAAAGGAATAACTCAAAATGCTTCTCTTTTTTTTTTTTTTCTTGTAATGAAAATACTCAAGTAAATATACATTTCTTTTTTGTTTCCTTTACACAATATTAAGAAGGTTACAAACTCAAGCCTCTTCATTTCTCCAAAATCAGGGCTTGACAAAAATACATTTTTCTTTGCTTTGACTCTCAATGCATTAAATAGGAACTTGCAAGCAGACTTTACTCCATCCTTTATTCCCAAGCAAACTTGCAATAAAATTTGTAAGTTGTGACCATGGAGGCCCACCTCCCAACCTAGGCTTACATGAAGCCACCCTCGAGCTAGGAGAACCAAGGCTAAATGAGATACAAACATTTCAAACACAAAACAAGAAGAGACTCACAACACTTGAACTCCCAACCCAAGGATAAATGAAGTCACCAAGTGACTATTTCTTTTGTGGGGTGAAGGTGGACCAAGTACCTAGAGGAGATCTGCAATAAGGAGAACACAATGCCTCTACAAGGATACCAAAGTAGAACCACCATAAGTCACATACTTGTCCCAAAATAACCTTATGTCCCCCATGGAATACAAGCCCATATATCCCCTTATGACCCCCTTCATACACATAAAAAGCCAATGCAACAAAGGTCCCATAACCCTTGTGTATCTCTCTCTTTCAAGAAGAGAATCTCTACACTCTTAGGCTATCAAGCAGCCATTCACCACCAAGGCTACTCTATCCTCGCAAGGGTGAGTATAACCTTGAAACACCCAAAAACATAAATCATTCAACATATAAGAAAAACATAAGGAAGGACTCAAGATGAACTTCCCATAACTACAAAGAAAACAACAAGCAAAAGCACATACAAACTTTCTTCACAATGACACTAAAAGCAATTATAAGAATGAATTTCTACCAACCTTAATCATACAAATGGAAATGAGGAGAGGTTGAAGAAGAGCTTCCCAATCCACTATTTTTTTTTTCTTCTCCAAACTTAGAAAATGCAACTCCAAAAAAAAACCAAAAAACTTCCACAAGAATTCTAAGTCTACAAAAGTGGAGAGTGGGTGATGAAAATCCTAAGTCTCAAACCCTTCCCTAAGTAGACTCTTCTCACTCTTTCTAACTTCTTGGAAAGGGTGTGAGATTTCATAGGTTGGTCTTCCCAACCTCTTATAGCCTCTCTAAAAAAGGCAACCCAAAAAGGTAAAAGAAAAATGGGGAAGAGCAACTATCACTCAATTGGAAGGTTGTCTAACCTAGGAGAAATCCTCAAAAGTTGAATTTCGACCATCTCAGAAAACTCAACTTTTGAGGTGACTTGACAGTCACATGTGAGTGGACACATGGTTAAAATTTACCTTTACCCATAGGTATAACATATGGACCTTTTAAAAATACCCCTAACCTAACCTTAGGAGTTAGTTTGACCCTCTAGAAACTCACCTAAAATTTACCTACAGGTCAACCTTGAGTTGACCTTTCTAATGGCTCCCTATCCAAGACTCTCTTGGGACCATACTAAGATATTTTGAAAAATAAATTGGTTATACAAATTCCCTCCAAGGGACATGTCACTGCCAACTCACTTCACAACACATGTGTCAAGTGACACCATACAAATACACAATACTTAAATACACATGGCAATGTCCCTTTTTAGAATTAACAAATTTAACAAATTTAGTTTAAATACATATTCAAGCATAAACATTTACAAATAAAACACATTACACATGAGATGTTGTCTCTCCAAATAGACAACCCTTGGCTTCACAAACGCACATAGGTTTAGCTTGATTCTCAGAATAGTTTCTTTGGTCACATGGATTAGTTTTCCTACACATCTCACTTTGCACATTAGTAATCCCAAATAATCAAATATAATATTAACATATGAAAAGAATACAACTCATACACTTTGCACACAATTTCAATTATAACAATCAAATTACCATTTATCCAATAAAATCCACCTAAAATAATTTACTAAATGGCATCATCATAATCATCATGAAATTAAATCATTCATAAGGCATGCATCAATAATTTCTAACATCATAAATAAATTACTGCAAATCAGAGATGAATGACATACAACATATCAATGTTATCCAATCATTGGATCATATAGAATCTATATCCATAATGCAAAATAAAGTATCAATAATAGGTGCAAAACATGAAAAATAACTGCAATTCTATGACGGCTCAGGGTAGGGCCTCACACCCTCCCCCTCTAGGCATGAACTTCCTCCTGGAGTTCATCAAAAAGATGGGTGTACTGAGATCTCATCCATGTTGCGTCCTCCCATGATGTTGTTGATAGTTCTGATACTTAATATAAGTACAGATCCAATAGCCAACAAGATGAGAGGGGGGGGGTGAATCATACAAACCTTATCTTCCATAAAAACATCATATTCAACCTCGGTAACATATATTTCAGTAATATAACCAAAACCGTTAAACATGCAAACTCAAAAGCATATAAACATCATAAACCTCATAACACCAGATTTAACGTGGAAACCCAAATAGGGAAAAACCATTGTGGGATTTCGGACCCACTAATAAATATATTCTTCTAGAGTATGCTCGGTTAAAAGCAAATCTTGTTAAAGATTACAAACACATTGCTAGATGTAACCTGGTTAAGGGATTTCCCTCAGATCTGTTAGGATCTTCACCTTGTTAGAAGTGACCTTGTTAAAGGATTTCAAACACTCAATCAGAATGTCACCTTGCTAGAGGGTTTTACAAATAAGACTGTTAAGTCCACTCGGTTAAGAGATTTTCTATCACTTTCACAAAATAATAGTAATAAAATCTATCTGCAACTACACATCTAAAATGCTAAAGCAGATTCTTATTTGTTCAATACAATCTAGACATAGAACTAATCTTGTCTATCTGCTAGGCTTCTATACTCTGTTATTCAAACAGGTCTTCAAGCTTCTGTGCTTGGTAATCACTATGTAGCATCCCTGTGCATACACTTGCCCGCATACATTGTTTATCAACAGTTTCCTATCTATAAACAATTAGGTAACCGCTTAATCTCCTTGATCACATTTCCCATGATCAATCATAGCCATCAGATCTTCAATCTTGTCTAGGTTCAATGCATCTTTCGATCTAAAAATGTTTTACCCCGCCTTGGAACTTGCATATTAGTCTTGGAACTTGTGCCAAGGTATTGCGGTTCAATCTGAGCTGTAGATCTTCATGCCGACTTTTCATTGTCTTAGATTCGTTAACAAACTTCATTCATGGCTCACCAATCATTGATCAGTTCCAGCTCATCAGCTTCCTTCATTAAATAACGCATGTAAACATTTAATGCATTCTGTTATAGCTCAGTTACAACTTGGTAACAACTCGGTGAATACTAAACTTCACTCGGTAGACATTCTGCCTTCATTAACCGATAGCGATAACCTTAGGGTTTATCGACTAGGTTCTTTGCTTGATAACATAGTATAGTATTAACCTTTACATTTTACAACATATGGATAATGTTAAAACAATCTAAACATCATGATCTCATCATTGTCTGACTCGGTACTAGTTGCCCATTGAATACCTTATTCATCCCCTTATTCATCATATTCTTTCCTGTGTCTTTTACTGACATCTTTGTAATCTTCATATCATACTTCTCAAGATATGGCAACATCATACTGAATTAGAAAATCAATTTCTTGACATCAATGACAAAATAATAATATCAAGACAGTAAACATCTTTAATTAGTTATATCCATAATCATCAACAAACTTCTCAATATCCTTATGAAATGCCAACAATCTTTCATTGTCTGTTATAATGCAATATTGCCAGCAATCTCCCCCTTTGGCATTGATGGAAAAACCAATTGATTTGACCATAAAATATTCGGATTGTTGTGATTCTGAAATGCTGAAATGCTCTCCCCCATACATTAGACTTCTCCTGTTTTCAGTCTTCTTTCCAATCTGTAGTCTGCTCAATTTTCTTTTAGTCTTCTCCCCTGATAGGTCTTCTTCCTCTATATTAGTCTTCTCCCTTTTATAGTAGTCTTCTCCCCCTTTGACAACAATGCCAAAAAGTAAAGAACTAAACATAATTACTTTTTGTAAGAAGTTATTTCCTGCTATTGTGTATCAACTGAGTCTCGATCAGAGCATTTGTCTTCAATTCCTGTTCCCTGTAATATTTCCTGTATTATTTATGTACATCTTTAGAAAACATCCTAAAGTGTATAAATCAGCATCAACTCCCAAAAGATATTCATTAGAGTCATCGGATTGATGCTTTCACCGAACTCGGTCAGTGATTAGAAGATAGGGGTAGGACCTCTAACTTACTTCTGAGATATTCAAAAGTGTCCCTTGGTAGTGGTTTGGTGAAGATATCTGCTATTTGTTCCTTTGTGTTAACATACTCCAATACCACTTTCTTCTCTAAGATAATGATATTTGATAGATATGTGTTTTGTCTTAGAGTGCATAACAAGATTCTTTGAAATATTAATGGCACTAGTATTGTCACAGAATATAGTTATTGGCTCCGTAACTTTCTCATTTATACCTTCCAATAGTTGTTTGATCCATGCAATGTTGGTACAATTCAATGCTATAGCAACGTATTCAGCTTTTGTTGTTGACTGTGAAACACATCCTTGTTTCTTGCTAAGCCAACTCACTAGTATTTCTCCTAAAAAGAAAGCTCCTCCACTTGTGCTTTTTCTGTCATCAATGTTGCCTTCCCAATCAGCATCAGTATAAACTTTTAAATCAAAATCATTTCCTTTCTGATATACTAAGCCATAATCCTTTGTGCCTTTCAAGTATCTAAAAATTCTTTTGATTGCTAGCATGTGTGTTTCCTTAGGATCTGCAGAGAATCTTGCAACTATACCTACTGCATGTGCTATATTTGGTCTGTTGTGAACAACATATTGTAGCTTTCCAATCATGGATCGGTAAAGTGTCTCATCAACAGATGCAGATTCATCATTCTTTGATAATTTGCAGTTGGTAGTCATAGGAGTACTTACTGGTTTTGAATCCTCCATTCCAAATTTCTTCAAGATTTCCTTTATGTACTTGGATTGAGTAATGAAAATCTCATTTTTCATTTGCAGTATCTATAAACCTATAAAATACTTTATCTCACCGATTAATGACATCTCAAATTCTTTGCTCATTTCATTTCCAAAGTTATTGCATAAAAAGTCATTTCCACAAAATATAATATCATCAACAAATATGGTTGAGATCAATATTCCATTTTCGTCATTCTTCATGTACATGTTGTTGTTCTCACTTGTCCTTATAAAACCAATCTTAATCAAATAAGAGTGTAATCTTTCATACCATGCTCTTGGTGCTTGTTTCAAATCATATAAAGCTTTGTTCAATTTACATACCTGATCTTTATTCTTGTCTTCAACAAATCCTTCAAGTTGTTCAATGAAAACTTCTTCTTCTAATATTCCATTCAGAAATGCAAATTTGACATCCATTTGATATATCTTGAGATTTTTGAAAGCAGCATAGGCCAACAATGTTCTTAATCCTTCAAGTCTAGCAATAGGTGCAAAAGTTTCACCATAATCAATTCCTTCTTCTTGAGCATAACCTTTGCAAACTAGTCTTGCTTTGTTTCGAATGACCTCTCCTTTTTCATTTAGCCTGTTTCTAAAAATCCACTTTGTACCAATTACATTTTTGTCCTTCAGTCTTGGGATTAGTGTCCATGTGTCATTCTTCTTGATTTGATCAATCTCTTCTGTCATAGCATTTATCCAATCTTCACTGTTAAATGCCTCTTTCACTATTCTCGGTTCAAATTCAGATATCAAGCATGTGTTCTGTCTCAGTTTGTTCCTTGTCATCACTGGATCATCCTTATCTCCTATAATCTGACTTGGTGCATGATGTCTTCTAACATACTTGGCTAATACAGGCTTGGTAGGCTCTGTATGATCTTCTTCATCACTCGGTAATTGGATATTCTCTTCATTTTCTTCAACAGTCTTCTCGGTAAGACTTCTCAGTTGAACATAGACAAATTCATCATAGTCTTCTGGTTCCTTGGAATTTCCTTCATCATTTGTTTCTGCAAATTCATCAATTTTCACATTTGCACTTTCTACTATTTTGTTAGATGATTTGATCAGACATTTAAATGCTTTGCTTCTAGAAGAATAACCTAGAAATGTTCCTTCTTCACTTTTCTGATTAAATTTGCCATTTCTATCATCTTTATGAACATAGCATCTACTTCCAAAGATTTTAAAATAACTTACATTAGGTTTCTTATCATACCAGATTTCATATGGTGTCTTCAAAGTACCTTTCTTCAATTGAACTCGGTTCAAGGTGTAAACTGTTGTGCTTATTGGTTCTCTCCAAAATGTTTGTGGCACCTTCTTTTCAATCATCAGTGTTCTAGCACAATCCACAATAGATCTATTTCTTTTCTCAGCTATTCCATTCTGTTGTGGAGTTCTCGGTGCAGAGACTTATCTTTTAATACCATGATCATTGCAAAATAAGTTGGACTCATCAAATGTGAACTCTCCTCCTCTATCTGATCTAAGACATTTCAATTGTCTTCCTATTTCATTTTCAACTCTTGCCTTGTACCATTTAAACATTTGAAAAGCTTTTGATTTTTCTTTTAAAAACATTACTGACATCATCCTTGAATAGTCATCCACAAATAATATGAAATATTTATCACCATAATAACTTTGAACTTTCATAGGACCACAAAGATTAGTGTGAACTAGATCTAAAATTCCTTTAGAAGTGTAAGACTTACTTGTAAAGCTTGATCTTGTCATCTTACCCATCTGGCATCCTTGGCACATGGCATTCTCAGGTTTTTCAAGACTTGGTAGATCTTTTACTCTGTGCTTCTTTCTTATTTTGATCAGATTATCAAAATTAACATGACAAAACCTTTTATGCCATAACTAGGTATCATCTAACTTTGCATGCAAACACTTATTCCGAGTTGAGTCAAGGTGAAATGTGTTACCTTTTGTTTGTGTCCCGGTAGCAGCTAACTTTCCATTTTTGTCATGAACTTTGACAATTCCCTTCTGAAATTATATTCGGTAACCTGTGTTGTTTAGTTGTGCTACACTCAACAAATTGTATTTCAAACCTTCAACCCAATAAACATCATTGCATCTTGCATTATCAAGAAGTGTTATAGATCCTTTACCTCTCACCGGACATGGTGCATGATTACCAAATCTAGCATAGCCTCCATCATAATCTTCTAATATAACAAATTTGTGTTTATCTCCTGTCATATGATGTGAGCATCCACTATCTATAATCCAAGAATCATTAGTGTTTATGTGATATATTAGGGCTTTTTCTTCATACCTTTCTTCATCTGATCCATCCTTGATAGCCACATAAACTACTTCCTCTGTATCAGTCTCATCTGATTTATCATCGTTGGATTCCTCATCAGCTATTAGGTATGTCTTTCTATCTCTTCTTCTGAAGTCTCGATGTCCTCTATAATGATTATATTTCTGTCTATCATCTCGGTAATCTCTCTTTTTAGTAGAATCTTTGTCAGGACAGTTAGAAGCCATATGTCCTATTTTATCACAATTGAAACATTTCAAAGGTAGTTTTCCTTTATACTTACCTTTGCCTCTTGGTAACCTTTTGGCTAATAGTGCTTCAAACTCTTCTTGCTTTCTGATTTCCTCATATAATTTGTGTACTACCTCCATGTTCTTACGAAATCTTTCACTTTCTCCACTGTGATCTCCTTCAGAGTACTTATACTTTCTTTCATTGAAATCATTAGATTCATCAAGATGAAAAGAACTAAATGCAGATTCAACTTTATTTACCGAAGATCCACTGTTATCAAAATTACTTAACTCAAATGCATGTAGCTTACTAATAGTAGCATCTAAAGAAACTGGCATATTAGGTACAGACCTCAATTCATTGATTGCAGAGACTCGGATTGCATAAGCTGGTAGAAGAGTTCTTAACAACTTACTTGTTATATCCTTTTCTTCAATAGTTCCTCCTGCTCCTTTGATTTGATTGACAATCTCCTTTAGTCTTGTACTGTACTGAGTTATGTTCTCACCTTCATTCATCCTCATAGATTCAAGTTGTCCTCTTAGACTATCTACTTTTTCTCTTTGAACATGTTCATCTCCTCCATATACTGATATGAGCTTATCCCGCATTGCCTTTGCATCATTGCAGCCTTCTAGATCATTAAACTCTGAATCGGTCAATGCAGATGTTATTTCAATCATTGCTTGAATATGTTCTTGCTTTGCCTTTATCTCTTCCATAGTCAATGGATAGGTCCTTGGTGTGACAAAATCATTCTCCAGATAGTATACAACATATTCTCCAACTCCTGATAGATGTAGCTTCATCCTTTTCTGCCATGTAGAGAAACTTGACTTGTTCAGCTTCGGTGCATCCCTCTTATACATCTTTGGATCTTTAACTCAAGTGCCTTTAAACTTTCCTTCTGGAGTCCAAAGCTTTGATACCAATTTATAGTTCTGATACTTAATATAAGTACAGATCCAATAGCCAACAAGATGAGAGGGGGGGGGGTGAATCATACAAACTTAATCTTCCATAAAAACATCAGATTCAACCTCGGTAACATATATTTCAGTAATATAACCAAAATCGTTAAACAGGCAAACTCAAAAGCATATGAACATCATAAACCTCATAACACCAAATTTAATGTGGAAACCCAAATAGGGAAAAACCACTATGGGATTTTGGACCCACTAAGAAATATACTCTTCTAGAGTATGCTCGGTTAAAAGCAAATCCTATTAAAGATTACAAACACATTGCTAGATGTGACCCGGTTAAGGGATTTCCCTCAAATCTGTTAGGATCTTCACCTTGTTAGAAGTGACCTTGTTAAAGGATTTCAAACACTCAATCAGAATGTCACCTTGCTAGAGGGTTTTACAAATAAGACTGTTAAGTCCACTCGGTTAAGAGATTTTCTGTCACTTTCACAAAATAACAGTAATAAAATCTATCTGCAACTTCACATCTAAAATGCTAAAGTAGATTCTTATTTGTTCAATACAATCTAGACATAGAACTAATCTTCTGTATATGTTTGGCTTCTATACTCTGTTATTCAAATAGGTCTTCAAGCTTCTGTGCTTGGTAATCACTATGTAGCATCCCTATGCATACACTTGCCCGCATACATTGTTTATCAACAGTTTCCTATTTATAAACAATTAGGTAACCACTTAATCTCCTTGATCACATTTCCCATGATCAATCATAGCCATCCGATCTTCAATCTTGTCTAGGTTCAATGCATCTTTCGATCTGAAAATGTTTCACCCCACCTTGGAACTTGCATATTAGTCTTGGAACTTGTGCCAGGGTATTGCGGTTCAATCTGAGCTGTAGATCTTCATGCCGACTTTTCATTGCCTTAGATTCATTAACAAACTTCATTCACGGCTCACCAATCATTGATCAGTTCCAGCTCATCAGCTTCCTTCATTAAATAATGCATGTAAACATTTAATGCATTCTGTTATAGCTCGGTTACAACTTGGTAACAACTTGGTGAATACTAAACTTCACTCAGTAGACATTCCGCCTTCATTAACCGATAGTGATAACCTTAGGGTTTACCGACTAGGTTCCTTAGGGTTTACCGAGTAGGTTCTTTACTTGATAACATAGTATAGTATTAACCTTTACATTTTACAACATATGTATGATGTTAAAACAATCTAAACATCATGATCTCATCATTGTCTGACTCGGTACTAGTTGCCCATTGAATACCTTATTCATCCCCTTATTCATCATATTCTTTCCTGTGTCTTTTACCGACATCTTTATAATCTTCATATCATACTTCTCAAGATATGGCAACATCATACTGAATTAGAAAATCAATTTCTTGACATCAATGACAAAACAATAATATCAAGACAGTAAACATCTTTAATCAGTTATATCCATAATCATCAACAACCTTCTCAATATCCTTATGAAATGCCAACAATCTTTCATTGTCTGTTATAATGCAATATTGCCAACAGTCGTAACCTCATCATAATTGATGAATAATTATGAACAGTAACTACTCAACAGATACTAAGAGGGGGGGTGAATCAGTATAGAAAAAAACTTCTTTAACAACTTTAAACAACAAAGACTGCACTAACCGGTGAATAACATCACCGATCTAAATCAAGGAAATACGGTAAAACACGGTGACTGTAAAAATCATAGACCGGTAACACTTAGATCATCACAAAACCTAATAGAACATTTCCACTTCACCCATATGCTTAAAACCTAAAATCTCATTTCCACTTCACCCATATTCTTAAACAAGTAGTGCATCAGAAATATAAAGACCACTGGATCAACATGCTATTACCGCTTAACAGAAAACACTAAAACATCACATGAAAAAGCATCACACATAACACATTCATTTTTCACGTGGAAACCTAACTGGGAAAAACCACGGTGGGGATGAATACCCACAAGTTGTTCTTGAACTCTTCTGAAGTCCGCTCTATTAGGAGCCTGGTCCGGTTAAGGACTTTACAATAGGTTCTACTAGGAACTAATCCTGCTAGGGATCACCCGGTTAAGGGATGGCTAAATACCTAGTTAAAGGTTAGAACCCTATTAAAGGTTACCTTGCAAGAGGATTTGAAGAACTCTATGATTTTGAGTCACCCTGTTAAAAGATTTACAAAAAGCTTGTTAAAGCTACCCAGTAAAGGGATTTTCCAACTATTGAAATGATTAGAAGTTAGCATGTAATACACTGATTTGATAACAACATTCAATGCTAAGGCAAATCCACTTCAGTTCTTATACTTCTGCAATCATACTCTACAAATCTCTACTCACTGCTCCGGTCTGGCAAGAATCAAGTATCTCTTCACTTGGCTACACACATAACATTTTCCAACAACTTCAAAATGCAAATCATCATTGACCTTATAGACAACAATTAGGTCAGTAGCTAAAACCTAAAACCCTAAGCATCTAGATTAACAATACAGTCGGTCCACTTCTGACCATTTAATCACATTACATAAGGTAAAACGATCTTGAACAAATCTCAAGACATTCTGCATCATTCGTTCTTTGCCACTTCTGGAAGCTGATAACCCATCACGCGTTCTCCACCGTTTCCTAATATTTTTCTCATTCTCGAGGTGGATAGAATAAATCTTCTTCATGCAAGATCCTTGAGAATATTCTTCACGTGCACAAGGCTGACTCGACAATGCGATCTCATCTTCATTTCAATGCTAACTCATCAGAGGATGTCATTGGTCGAATCACGCAGACTTGGAATGCATCAACCAGAAACCCTAAAGCTGAGACTACCAACCGGTAGTCATATCAAATGAAACCCCAATACAAACTTTGCATATACCGGTTCAACATATCGCTTCACCATTTCGCATATACCGATTCATATCATTATACCAGTTCATTTCATACCATAATATCGATTCTCTTGCCAGTTTGCTTACTTCAATATACCGATTCATACTTCATCATATTAACATCAATGACAACATACAATATCATATCATCAAACTTTGCACATATGCCAACAATCTCCCCCTTTGGCATTGATGGCAATATACAAAGATATCTCTACATCTTCACATCTTCTCCCAAATCTCTGTTGGCAAATGCACACTCTAATGAGAAATTGTAAGTGATTGAAGGTATTGTCATTGATGGCAACCTTACAATCATGTGATATCGGTAGGCTGACATAGGCACCAGCACCGACAGACTCTACACTGGCATACAGTTCACCGATGCCAAAAATATTGATCACCGACACCCTGGCCGACATGAATTTTGTATAAATGTATTTTGTAATTAATTGTAAAATCTTTTGTAAGCCGACATGGCGGATTGTAATACGACTCATATATGTATGAGATCATTGTAGTTATTTAGTAATGAAATAATGTGAAGTATGAAAAGAAGGTAGCAAATCTAATATGCAAATTATTGGATAAGGGTTTATGTATATTGCAGAGCTTAAAACTACTGAATCTGGCATAGCAGATGCTGATCTGAAGCAGTACAAGACATTGGATTTGCATAATCCAATTTTATAAGTCAGTGTGACTTCTTTTGTAATTGAGTAGTGAGCTCTAGGCACTTGGCCTTCCTACATGTGTAGGCCCCTATTGTAAACAGTAATATCCCCTTATTGACCAGTAAGCAAATATTGTGGGTCATAAATCCCACCGAAGTTTTTCCCACATCGGCTTTCCTCATTAAAATATTATGTTATGGTATGCTTTTTATGTTGTGGTTGTTGTTCTTATTTGCTGCATTATTTCTGGTTTACCAGTACACAGTTTTAATATGCTTTTCATGTTATAAGTTAAAAAAATTATCTTACTGGTCAGAAACTGATTCACCCCCCCCCTCTCAGTATCTTTGGGAATCCTAACAATTGGTATCAGAGCCTGGTTCTCTATTTTCAAAATCCTAACAACTTGAGGAAGATCTTGACACCGGTAGAGATGGAAAATTTGAGAAAGCAATTGGAAACAACTCTTTCAAACTATGATGCAGAAAAAGTAAAGAATATCAAACTTGAGGATGATCTGAAGGCTGCTCGGGATATTATTTGAGGACTTCAAGAAAATTTCACTATAGAAAGGAATAAAAGAAGAGAACTTTGTGAGAAGATGCAGAATGAGGAAGATGAAAAAGAAACTCTTAACGATCTGGTGAACCAACTGAGACAAGATAACTGTACAATGAAGAATGAGATGCAAGATATGACTATGATATTTTGTAAAGAAATTGAAGATAGAAAGAAGAATGAAGATGATTTGGTTAGAAGACTAAATGATGTTGGAAATGAAAACACAAGACTTAGTCATGAAAATGATATGTTGAAGACAGACTTGATGCATACACAAAATGACAAAACTGAACTCATGAGACAAAAAGGAATCTTGGAGAATGAACTGACTGCTGCAAATCAACACAGGGAGAAATTAAAGAAAAGTTCAAAAAAACTTGTTGACATGCTGAAGAATCAGAAACCTAATGGTGATACAAATGGCCTTGGCTTTGAAGTTGGTGAAAGCTCTGGTACTGCAAACAATCATGATCATAGCGAACCGATAAGACAACCTAATGCTTACAAATTCAATGGGAAATGCTTTAACTGTAACAAGTATGGTCATAGAGAAAATTAGTGTAGATCTAGAAATTATCAGAACACTAATACACCCACCGGTCAATGTTCTAAATGCAACAAAGTTGGTCATAATTCAGAAAATTGCAAAATGAATGTAAGATGTTATGTTTGTGGAAGATTTGGACACCTATCTAATCAATGCAGAACACATAGTGGCATAGGATATGGGAAAGTTATTTAGAAAAACAATGTGACTTGTTATGCTTGTAACAAGATTGGACATATTGCAAAATTTTGTAGAAGCAAGACCCCACCGGCAAATAAAAAAGGTCCTAGTTTAAAAGGTAAAGAAAAGGTTGAAGAGGTAAAGAAAGAATTCTCAAAACAATGGATCAGAAAGTCAGATCAGAATGTTGATGGGAATACTCCTCCACCGGTAGAACAGAGTAACACTCCACCAGCAGGAGACTCTTCATCAAACTGAAGGAAAATCCCTTCGGGGTTTAGCAACAAACTAAAAAATATGCTATTGTACCCTCGGTTGATAGTGAGAAGTCGAATTACTTCTTTATCGACAAATGAGTTAAGTTGAGACTTAACCAACAAGCATTAAATGTGGTAGTTGGATAAAAGAACATTATAAAGCAAGTGTTTTGGCTCTTTTTTATTCACCAAGCATTCAAATCTTCGAGAGCGCGAAAATTCCCGAGCGAAGGTATCCTTAGCAAATAAGTGAAGCAATTCATCCAAGAACTCATCCCTAAGGCAGATTGAGGTATTTATAAACATGGCATCCTCCTCTGTTCCTGAATTTATAGCAAACCCTACTGTAACTGAGGTTATCAAGTGCCTTAGACCGATATTCAAGCTTGTTCCCGAAATAGCTAAGAAAGATGATAACATAGGTGCATTCTCTCAAATTCCTAAAGGAGTAGTATATGCTGAAGATCCTAGAATATACATACACTGTCATATAGAGGAATTAGGAGATGATGAAATTAAGAAAATGTATAGAACTGTGATTTGTGATGAAAATGGTAATATCAAATCGGAACACAAGGTAGTAGAAACCCTAGGTTTTCTAGATATTCTTAGTATTCCTAATTTTCCTGAAGATGTGATAAGAATAGTCCTAAGCAGAGTCCATGGTGAATTCTTATGGTTGGATTCAATTCATAAGATCACCAAAGAAGCCGTTAAAGCAGTAATAGGGTTACCTTCCACCGGTAGCAGACCTGGCAGAACTAAAAGAGTCTCAAATGACACAGTGATGGATCTAACCGGCGCAACATTTGACAAAAGGTCTCTAAGGGTAAATGATGTGAAGGACATCAATGTCAGATTTATTAGTATGCTCTTAGGCTACAAAGCTACACATGCAAATAGGTTGAATTCAGTATCTAGCCTATGTATTAAAAGTGCATATGACATGGTCAATTATAATGCTAGAATAGATGTGTGTGAATGGCTCAAAGATGAATTGATAGACAATCTGAAAAAGATCAAAGGAGATAAGAAAGGAACCTTTAGATTTGGAAATTTTCTTGTATGTTTAATGTCGTACATTACTAAGCAAGTACCCGATATTGGTAGAAAAGATTTTGGCTTTGATATACCGGTAGGAAAGCAACTATTGGATCTATTAAACAACATGGGAGAAAACAGAGAGAAAAATATAAATGAACATTTTCAAGCATTGAAGCCTTGAATGAAGACAAGAATAAGACTGTCACAGGCAATTGTAGATAAATATCAGAAGGAAATATGCTTTGTAATTAAAAAGGATGAAATCTGGATGGAGGCAGTTGTCCCTAGGACAATGTGGGTAACTGAAATGGGATATGAAACAGATGATAACATTATTGAAACTTATGCAAAAGCCCTCCTTGAAGCACCAAAGGAACCCTCTGAGAAAGTCTTTGGTAGTGGTGAAACAATAGAAAGTGGTATTCAGTCTAGGAAAAGAGTCAAGAAAGTTGAACAAACAGTAAGGAAAGGCACTAGACAAGCAAAAGCACTTAAGGAAGATGTATTGAAGCAAACTGGTATCAAAGAAAGTGAGTTGGAAGTACTTCAACTGGAAACTCATCTTTCATCGGTTGCAACTTCCTCTGAGAGTGATATGCCAGTGGTATTCAAAAGGGTAGAAAGGAAAAGAAAACCCTCACCGGTACCCTCACCCACTCCTAGAAAAACAAGACAATAGCAATAGGTAGTGAGGCCTCCAGTTAAGAAGTTGACCCCTAAGAAGAAGAAGAAGGTAAAACAAGATATTGCTCCATTGGATAAAATCCTTAGTGAAATAACAGAAGATGGAAAGTTGAAAAACATTAGCAAACTGTACAACACACTTTCCACTGATGACAAAGAAAGCATAGAAAATAGTGTAATTTTACACTTGGATATATACAAGAAATTTTTGATGGAAATTGTTGATGAAATACCAAATGATTTGTATAGAAGACTTGAAGCTAGAAGGGTAGCCATTGTTGAGCTAGACAAGAAGATAAAAATTGAAAAATTACTTGCAGTGCATCCAGTAAACTCACCTGATGAGATAGACAAATTAATCAGTGAGGCCAACCAAACAGTATTTTCAACTACTCACTGACATGTAGCACTGATGGCAGGAAGAGTGAATGAGATAATAGAAGAAACTGCAGACCAATGGGACATATTCTTTGTTGAAAAAGAGAAACAAGAAGAGCTACTAAGACCTAAAATCATCAAGGTATACCTAAAGGACAAGGATAAGGGGAAAGGTAAGGTAGGTGGACCTCCAAGCCTAAAGATAACTGATAACTTACCCCCACCTCCTTCGAATACTCCACCGGTAGAAACTACAAACAATAAACCGGCTACTGAGAGTATGGAGACTCCACTAGAGGATACAAATCTAGAATCCAAAATTTTGTACACTATGAATATAGACACACAAGAAGTAAATAGTGTGGTTGATAGAGAAACCACTGAGGATAAAAGGAAAGATGGGGCTATTGAGCCACCGACTGCAGATGTTGAGGTTGAGGTCAATGATACTATAAACATAAGCACAAAAAAACTACTCAAAAAAAGCAACCGACAGAAGACACCACAGGTAAAACATTAGAAGAACCGGTAGATAAAACTGAAAAAAAAATTAGGAGAACTGGAAATGGACAGTGCAGAGGTACAAACAGAGAAACCGGAAGTGCATACAAAGACTACATCTAAGAAACTAGTAGTTGAGAGCTCAGAGAAACCTTCTGAGACATAGATGGAGAAACTGGAACAGAAACAGGTTGAGACACAGGTTCAGATCGAGATAGTGCCACCGGCTAAAATGGAAAAGCCTAAACCTTTGCTAATAGAAATGCAAATACAAACTGACCTACCAGAGGTCGAAACAAGAAAGGTTATCACTACAATCAGCAGCATGGATATTGTGAAAATAGTTGGGTAGACATCTGGTGCTTCAATAGCAGAATTCCAGCCTACAAATGTGACAGAGGTCTTACTGGACTCAATAAAGAAAATCACAGAGTGTAATGCACAAGCCTATAAGGCTATCGATGACACAATTCCTATTCTCAAATTGGTAGCACCCAAGTGCATTGTGGATAATAAAGATTCTTTAGGTCAACTAGACACATTGTCTAAATTCATCACCGACAATATTTTGACAGTTGATCAAATAAATGAAGACACATTCAAAGAGAGGATGATTAAGGAGAAAGAGAAATTCTTTGAGGAAATAGTGAAGAAGAATAAGGAACAAACAAAAACCTTATTACTGGCACTAGGAAAAACAATTTTGGATTTTAAGAAAATGTACAGGGATATTTGCAAAACCGACATCTTGACACAGGACATAGATTCAGAGATCAGCAAAACACAAACTGAGATTAACAATATTGCTGACAATCTAATAGGCACATCAGATTCATTTTTGGAAATAGAAAAGAAAATTACAAATCTTGAAGAGAAAATTGAGAAGTTAGAAAAGGATAAAGAGAGAATAAAGGATAAGACAAAGAGCTTAAAATGTAAACTTGGTCCTAAACTAGATTACCTCATTTCTTTGATGAGGCTCTGGTTCTCGAACTTAAGACACCGGAAGAGCAAATGCACATGCTCACCAGTATAGTTCAGAGAACATAAGAGGCATTGCAGGATAGCAAAAGATTCAGCAACAATTTAAATTTGGTTTTGGTAGATATATTCCAGATTGTAACCCACCAGTTACAAAAATCTAGGCAGGAACCACACTTCACTGACAGCAAATGACAACCTTTGTCATTGATGTCAAAGGGGGAGTAGTGCGATGAGAAAAATGATTAGAACAGGACATCATCAGCTCAGGGGGAGCATACATTTTTGGGCACACAATTTTGGTAAGACTATTTTGGAAGATTATTTTTGGACATCATTTTGGACACTTTTTTATTTTTCTCATGAGTGTTGCCATCAATGCCAAAGGGGGAGATTGTTGGCAACTGCACACTCCAATGAGAAATTGTAGGCGATTGAAGGTATTTTCATTGATGGAAACCTTACAATCATGTGATACCGGTAGGCTGATACAAGCATCGACACCAGCAGACTCTACACTGACATACAGTTCACCGACACAAAAAATATTGATCACCGGCACCCTGGCTGACAGGAATTTTGCATAAATGTATTTTGTAATTAATTATGAAATCTTTTGTAAGCCGACATGGTGGATTGTAATATGACTCATATATGTATGAGATCATTGTAGATCATTTAGTAATGAAATAATGTGAAGTATGAAAAGAAGGTAGCAAATCTAATATGTGAATTATTGGATAAGGGTTTATGTATATTGCAAAGCTTAAACCGTTACTGAATCTGGCATAGCAAATGTTGATCTGAAGCAATACAAGACATTGGATTTGCATAATCCAATTTTGTAAGTCAGTGTGACTTCTTTTGTAATTGAGCAATGAGCTCTAGGCACTTGGCCTTCCTGCATGTGCAGGCCCCTATTGTAAACAGTAATATTCCCTTATTGGCCAGTAAGAAAATATTATGGGTCACAAATCCCACCGAGGTTTTTCCCACACTGGGTTTTCTTGTTAAATATTGTGCTATGGTGTGCTTTTCATGTTGTGGTTGTTGTTCTTATTTGTTGCATTATTTCTAGTTTATCGGTACACAGTTTTAATATGCTTTTCATGTTATAAGTTAAGAAAATTATCTTACCAGTCAGATATTGATTCACCCCCCCCCCCCCCCTCTCAGTATTTTTGGGAATCCTAAAAATCTCTTCCTACTGTAGGTATCTTTTCTAATTCACATCTTCTCCCCCTTTGACAACAATGCTAAAGTTGAGGCATAAACATCCATGATCTACTATGTTGCTCCCCCTAAGGAGTAGCATCCTTCAACACATCAATCCTGAAAATATTTGACAATGAAATACCTGACTGATGTGGAGCACATACCTTTAGTTCACCCATTGAAGGGGGAGCACCCCTAATTCACCTCTTAAATAGGTAAATGTAGCCTTCAGTAGAGGCTTAGTGAATATGTCTACTAACTGCTCTTTACTGGAAATATGTTCCAATACAACCTCTTTGTTCTGAAATTTCTCCCTCAAGAAATGATACTTGAGCTCGAAGTGCTTGGCTCTAGCATGCAATACCGGATTCTTGGAAATATTAATTGCACTTGTGTTATCACAAAATATACACATTAGTTCAGATACAGGGACTTTGAAACCACTTAATACATGCTTCATCCAAATTGTATGAGTATAGTTCATAAATGCTGCTACATATTTTGCTTCTGCTGTAGACTGAGAGATACAACTCTGTTTCTTTCTCATCCATGAGACTAATCTACCACCGAGGAAGAATGCACCACTAGTTGTGCTCTTTCAGTCGTCCACATTACCAGCCCAATCGGCATCAGTAAACACTTTGAGATTGAAATCATTACTGTATGGATACCATAATCCATAATCAGTAGTTCCCTTCAGATATCTAAGAATCCACTTGACTGCTACCAAGTGGGATTCTCTTGGACTTTTCTAAAATTGTACAGCAATGCCCACTGCATATGTTCGGTCTGATGTGTACTATATAGTGAAACTTACCAATCATTGACTAGTATTCTTTCTCATTCACCAACGCTGAGTCATCTTCTTTTGACAATTTACAACTGTTTATCATCGGTGTACCAACTGGTTTGCTGTCTTCCATGCCAAAGGTCTTCAACACCTCTTTGACATACTTGGATTGGGTGATAAAGATACCATCTTTCATTTGTTTAATCTTTAGTCCAATGAAGAACTTAATCTCTCCAATTAGTGACATCTCAAATTCCTTCTTCATCACATCTGCAAATGCATGACTCATCTTGTCATTTCCACCAAAATTATGTCAATAACAAACACTTCATAGATCAGAATTTGATCTCCTTTTGACTTCAGATAGATATTGCTATCTTCACTTGTTCTTTCAAATCCAATCTTCACAAGATGTGATTGTAAATGTTCATACCATGCTCTAGGTGCTTTCTTCAATCCATACAAGGCTTTATGTAGCCTACATACCATATCATTGTCTTTTGATAGGGCAAACCCATCTGGTTGCTCTATGTACACTTCCTCTTTAAGTATTCCATTCAGGAATGCAGATTTCAAATCCATCCGATACACTTTGAATTCCTTGAAGGCTACATATGTAAGAAGCATTCAAACTCCTTCCAATCTAGCTACTAGAGCAAAGGTTTCTCCATAGTCTTCTCCTTCTTCTTGAGCATATCCCTTACATACCAATCTTGTTTTGTTTCTTACCACAGTCCCATCTTCATTCAACTTGTTTCTAAAAACCCATTTGGTACCAATAACATTTTTATGCTCCGGCCTGGGTACCAAAGACCATGTACCATTCTTTTCTATCTGTTCAAGATCCTCTTCCATAGCCTTAATCTAGTCTTCATCTTTGTGTGCTTCTTTAAATGTTTTGGGCTCAAATTCAGAAATCATGCAAGAATTTTCTCTGACCTTTCTTCTTGTAAGAATTCCTGCATCCTTATCTCCTATGATCTACTTTGGATCACGATGTAGCTTTACATACCTAGGAATTATCTTAATTGATTCCTCTTGCTTTTCTTCTTCATCCTCATCTTCATCTTCATCTGCATTAGCATCTACTGGTGTAGGAGCACTGTTACTTGTACTTGGTTGTTTTACAACCAGTTCCTAGAAAGTTACAACTGGTTCATCTACCGCTTGCTCACTATCAGTTTCCTCAGGTTTCTCAGAGGTTTCATCAACTCTAACATTGATACTTTCAACAATTCTTTGAGTCCTATTGTTAAAACACTTGAGAGCTTTTCTCTTGGTGGAATACCCTAGGAATATTCCCTCATCACATTTTGCATTAAACTTGCTCTGGTGTTCACTCCTCTTGATATAACACTTGCTACCAAACACTCTAAAGTAGCTTACTACAAGGGTCTTACCAGTCCAATACTCATAAGGAGTTTTATCCTTACCTTTCTTGATGAGTACCCCGTTCATAGTGTAGACTGCAGTGATTACCGCTTTTCTCCAAAAGGTGTGAGCAACCTTCCCTTGAATCAACATTGTTCTGGCTGCTTCAACTATAGTTCGGTTGTTCCTCTCTACTAGGTCATTCTACTATGGAGTATGGGGGGCAAATAGTTGCCTCTTGATGTCGTTCTCTTCACAGTACTTATTGAATTCTCCAAAAGTGAACTCACCTCCTTGGTCGATTCTAAGGCATTTGATCCTCTTACCACTTTCCTTTTCAACTAGTGCTTTGAAGGCTTTGAACTTTCCAAAAGCTTCAGACTTGTCTTTCAAGAATGTGACCCACATCATTCTTGAGCAATCATCAGTAAGAATCATAAAGTACCTATCTCCCTAAACACTCCTAGTTTTCATAGGACCACACAAATCAGTATGCACAAGATCAAGTAAATTATCTGCTATGAAAGATTTACCTTTGAAGGTTGAGGAAGATGTTTTCCCTAGTTGACATTCTCTACACAAAGGATTCTTCGATTTGTTCAGCATAGGCAATCCTCTAATTGCCTTGATCTTACTGGCCTTCACAATGTTATCAAAATTCAAATGGCAGAGTCTCCTATGCCATATCCAACTATCATCAAACTTAGCCATTAGACATTGACTGATATTTGTATTTAACTGAAATAAGTTACCTTTGGTCTGCATACCAGTGGCCATCAGTTCACCACTCTTTCCTTTTATTTTGCATACTCCATCTTTGAATTCTAGAGTGAGTCCTTTATCATTCAGCTGGGAAACACTCAAAAGGTTATGCCTCAGACCTTCTACCCAATACACATTATCAGCATTGCTTTTTCCATTTAGAGAGATGGACCCTTTTCCTTTTACCATACAAGATGCATCATTACCAAATTGGACTACACCTCCATCATACTCTTCCAGAGATAGAAACTTTCTCCCATCACCAATCATGTGGTGAGAACAACCACTGTCAATAATCCACTCATTGGAATTATCAAAGCGGGAGACAAGAGCCTTCTTGTCTAACACATCTTCCTTAACAACTACAAATACTATGTCTTCGCTTTCTTCATCTTCTAATTCATCATCAGTGACACCTTCATCAACTGCAACAAGACAGTTTCTCCTATTTCCTCCTTTGAACTTTTTGAACCTCTCTGGTTTGTCCTTATTAGCACTGTTAGGACAGTTTATAGCAATGTGTCCTATCCTATTGCAAGAAAAGCATTTCAAAGGGATCTTACCTCTATATTTTCCAGTTCCCTTAGGAAGTCTCTTGGCTAGAAGAGCTTCAAATTCCATCAGGATCTCCTCATCATCCATATCTCTGCTTTGTCTAGGTTCATAGCTGGTACTAGCTTCTTTTCCCTTTCTAGATAGTGCAGCAGATACTCTAAAGGTTGAATCAGTCTTCTAAACACTGCCATCATAACTATTTAGCTCATATGTGATCAACTTAGCAATGATGGAATCTAGGGACACCTTTGTCTTGTCAATACATCCCAACTCCTAAATAGCAGTAACCCTTATTGCATAGACCAGTAATAAGGTTCTCAAAACTTTGCTAACAATGGTGGAATCATCCATTGTACCTCCTGCATTCTTGATGTCTCCAACAACAGTTTTAATCCTTATCCCATATTGTTGAATGGTCTCTCCTTCAACCATCCGCATGTCTTCAAACTTTCCTCTAAGGCTTTCTTCCTTATCTTGCTTCACATGCTCATCACCGCCATAGATAGACTCAAGAGTATCCCATACATCTTTAGGATTGTCTTTTTCTTGAACATCTATAAACTCAACATCAGATAGATTGTTGATAAGAGCTTCCACGACTTGCCCATTCTCCTGAATTTCTCTTCTTTGATCATCAGTGAGAGTACTGGTAGGAACAACATAAGTATTCTCAACATAGTTCAAGTGTTGAGTGCCCATGCTTTTAATGTATATCTTCATTATGTCCTTCCATATCTTAAAGTTATCTCTGTTAAACTTAGGTCCTTCCCTCTTCATCATTAGAATAGGATCTTTTCATCAAGTGGTTAAGCTTATAGCACAGAGGAACTGGAGGACCAATCTGATACCAATTGATGAATAATGATGAATAGTAACTACTCAAGAGATACTGAGAGGGGGGGTGAATCAGTATAGACAAAAACTTCTTTAACAACTTTAAATAGCAAAGACTGCACTAACCGGTGAACATCATCACCAATCTAAATCAAGGCAATACCGATAAAACACAGTAACTATAAAAATCATAGATTGGTAACACTTAGATCATCACAAAACCTAATAGAACATTTCCACTTCACCCATATGCTTAAACAAGTAGTGCATCAGAAATATAGAGACCATTGGATCAACATGCTATTACCGCTTAATAGAAAACACTAAAACATCACATGAAAAAGCATCACACATAACACAGTCATTTTTCACGTGGAAATCCAACTAGGAAAAACCATGATGGGGATGATTACCCACAAGCTATTCTTGAACTCTTCTGAAGTCCGCTCTGTTAGGAGCCTAGTCTGGTTAAGGACTTTACAACAGGTTCTACTAGAAACTGATCCTGCTAGGGATCACCCAGTTAAGGGATGGCTAAATACCCGGTTAAAGGTTAGAACCCTATTAAAGGTTACCTTGCAAGAGGATTTGAAGAACTCTATGATTTTGAGTCACCCTATTAAAAGATTTACAAAAAGCCTGTTAAAGCTACCCGGTAAAGGGATTTTCCAACTGCTGAAATGATTAGAAGTCAACATGTAATACACTGATCTGATAACAACACTCACTGCTAAGGCAGATCCTCTTCAGTTCTTATACTTCTATAATCATACTCTGCAGATCTCTACTCATTGCTCCAGTTTGGCAAGAATCAAGTATCTCTCCACTTGGATACACACATAACATTTGCCAACAACTTCACAATGCAAATCATCATCGACCCTATAGACAACAATTAGGTCAGTAGCTAAAACCTAAAACCCTAAGCATCTAGGTTAACAATACAGTTGGTCCACTCCTGACCATTTAATCACATTACATAGGGTAAAATGATCTTGAACAAATCTCAAGACATTTTGCATCATTCGTTCTTTGCCGCTTCTGGAAGCTGATAACCCATCATGTGTTCTCCACTATTTCTTGAGATTTTGCTCATTCCCGAGGTGGATAGAATCAATCTTCTTCATGAAAGATCCTCAAGAAGATTCTTCACGTGCACAAGGCTGACATGGCAACGTGATCTCATCTTCATTTCAATGCTAACTCATCACAGGATGTCATTGCTCGAATCACACAGACTTGGAATGCATCAACCAGAAACCCTGAAGCTGAGACTACCAATTGGTAGTCATATCAAATGAAACCCCGATAAAAACTTTACATATACCAGTTCAACATACTGGTTCACATTTTCACATATACTAGTTCATATCATCATACTGGTTCACTTCATACCATAATACCGGTTCTCTTGCCAGTTTGCTTACTTTAATATATTGGTTCATACTTCATCATATTGACATCAATGACAAGATACAATATCATGTCATCAAACTCTGCATATATGCCAACAATAACAATCCCACTGAACTCTAACTTGGTCCAGCTCTCAACCTCGGAGAGAAAGCATCCGGCGAGCCAAAATGTGAATGGGGTCTGAAGCCAACTGCCCATCCGACTCCACCTGCAAGGCATCCCAATCTAGAATATGAGACTCATCATAAATATATTTCCTCAGTACTGACACATGAAACACATCATGGATGCATGACAAGCTAGGTGGAAAAGCTAGACGATATGCAACTGGTCCTATCCTCTCAAGGATCTCAAATGGCCCAACAAAAGAAGGTGCAATCTTAGACCCCTTTCCATAATGGATTGGACTCTTATGTGGTCGCACTCTCAAGAAGAATTTGTCCCCAACCATGAAGCTACGATCTATCCTCTTCACGTCTGCATACTTCTTTTGTCTATCTTGTGCTTCTCTAAGGCATTGCCTAATCAAATCCACCTACTGCTCCATATCTCAAACTATCTTAGGACCAATAGCTATTGTATCCTCAATACAGTCCCAACTCAAAGGTGTCCTACAAGGTCTGTCATACAAAGCCTAAAAAGGTGGCATCCCCAAAGAAGTGTGATGCCCATTATTATAGGCAAACTCTACCAAAGGAAGGTACTCTTCCTATATGGTCTGATGATCCATGACGTACATACGAAGAATATCTTCTAACACCTGGTTCACCCTCTCTCTCTCTTTCCATCCATTTTCAGATGATAGGTCATGCTAAAGTTGAGTTTGGTACCCATGGCTGCCTACAATGCCTTCCAAAAGGAAGAAGTGAAGAGGGAATCTCTATTTGAAATAATCTTGCATGGAACGCCATGAAGTCTGACAATATCTCGCAAGAATACATGTGCCACTGTTGGTACTGTGAAGGTAGTCCGAACTGGTGAGAAGTGGGCCACCTTGGTCAACTTGTCAACTACCACCATGATGGCATCATGATGACATGATGACATAGGAAGACCAATGATGAAATCCATCGATATAGTATCCCACTTCCACTCTGGTATCGCATGTGGTGCAGGAGCACCTAGTTGAGTAAAACTCCCATTTTTTAGTATTTTATGTTTCCATGTTTGTAATGTCTTGTTTCAAGTTGATAATGTTTTTTTATTTTGTTTTTTGTCATTTTTAGTGGTTTTGATCTCACTTTGGGCTCAAGAGATCAAGTTTTGCCTTTCAGGCTTTGAGTTGACAATTTTTGGCAAAAATGTGCAAAATTGCCAAAAAGATCTTCTAATGCCTTCAAAAGCATTCAAACATGTTTTTTAGGTGTTTTTAAGCATTTATAAGTTATTTAGACAAGTTGACAAGGTTAGGTTGTCAAAAATGCCTCATTGAGCAAGAAAAGTTGGCATTTGGCTTGAAAAGTTGTCAGAGTTGTCATTTTTGGGTTTTTCTCGCAAAATATAGTTGTGAAAGCCTCCTATTTGTACTGGGCTTGATAAATACTTTGTCACACTATAAAAATACCTTCCTTTTCCTTGGACAAGGTTGGAAAATGTAATGACAAAGATTTGCTAATGAGAAAAGAACAAAAATTTGTTTTTTACCTTGTTTTTCCTTCCTTTTGAATAACAGTTTGTACTGTAGCTATGCAAATCCATATTGTACCTTCTTGGAAGTGGAAATTTTGATATTCTAAATCTTCCCATGTAATTTTTTCATTGGTTTTTCATGTGCAAGGTGGTTGTGTAAAATAGTTTCCTTTTTGTGTAGTTACTGTCCTGACAAGGATTTTGGGGTTCTAAAATGCATCAACTTGGTTGATCCAGGTTTGGGATCCCTCCAATGGATTTTTCCAAGTTGATTTGTTTGTATATAGTGTAATTATATTTCATTTTGTGCCAGAGAAGTGTTTTGAAGATGCATTTGAGTGGGAACTAGGCAAGTTGGAGCAACTCGGCTAGTTCATGGTTAAAACTCAAAATTTGCACCCAAAAACAATGGGAATGAGAAAAAAGAGTATGGCAGGGGTATGGTTATGTTACCAAGGGATTTTAGAGTTGCCTTGGTGTATTTGAGCAGTTTGTACTTATTAGACATTTTCAGTTTGCAAATAAAACAGTGAGTTCACTGATTTTTATGAATTGTTTTGGTGTTGAATGTACCAAGTCTTTCAAGCACCCTTCAATTTTGGAATCTATTCAAAAGCATGGCTACAGAGTCTTTTATGAATGTTTTATGTTTTCACACTCATGAAGTGTTTGGTGAGAAGTATTGATGCTTCAAAATGTTGTCCTAACAATGAATTGACTGTGACAGGGTATATGACAGTCCCAATTCTTGTTTTTTCAGTTGTATGCCACTTGTTTGGTTTAATGCTTGCAGGGCAGTAACAAAGGAAGGCATTGTTTGGTGTGGTAGAAGTCCTAAGGTAGTTTAAAGGTTTGGTTTGTGGAGTTGGGAAGTCTTTTCTATGTTCTTTGGCCTAAACCCTACCAAACCCTACATTTATGCCTATAATGGTGGACATCAGCAAAATAACCCTGTCAAGGACCTAAACCACAAAAATCCTTTAGCTTTGGCATTTTTATGGACATCCAAATCGACTCCCAAGGTGGAAGAGACCATCGTTGAGTAGAACAAGCAAAATTTGGCCAATTAGGCCTCCACGGGCTAGTAGCCCTTTTAACTGCATAACACACAAATTTCATGAACCCGATTTCAAGAAGGACTTGGGGACCCTTGGAACTTTGGGAGAACAGTCTAAAATAGTGAAAATAATGGAAAACAGGTCCTTGGATAGTGTGTAGCCAATTTTGAGTTTTTGACCCTTGGTTTCCTAGTTGAGTAAGCCAAGGCTATGGGCCTTAAACTAAATTGTGAGCATCAAACCTTGAACAAAACTTTGCTGCCCCCACATGTTCATGTTGGAAGTCTCCTAGATGCACTCTGAAACAGTGTGTTGAATGCCAAAAGAGAAGGGTTTGAGAATGAGTAGTTGGGTGGAGTGAGTAATTTGAGTAGATTGAGCATGGGTGTGAGCCATCACCTAAAAGGGAGCTTATTAGGCAAGTGAACCATGAAGTACTTGGCACTATAACCATAGACTGATTGTGTAAACACATACAGCAAACTCAACAAGTTTTTTGGGTAACAAATTGAACTACTTGAACAAATTGGCCTTTTTGAGCACTTTCCTAGCAATCTCACTATCAGCATGAGACTGGAGTAACCCACCTGGATGGCGGTGCTCTACCTTGACTCTCTAGCACTCAAGGCATCGGGCGACTAGTACAACAATGAGTTTTTGCATACCTAGCCAATGATATAATTGTCTTATATTTGCATGCATCTTCTTAACTCTAGGATGTGTTGCATAAGGAGCTCTATGAGCCTTCATCACAATGAAATCACACAACCTTCTAGAAGAAGGTACATAGATGCGCCCTCTATGGCGTAGTAGTCCATCGGACTCTAAACAATAGTCTGCATACTTCCCTTCTAGGGTCTCCTGAGATCACACTACCTGACATACCTGTAAATACCACTCATCCTCAGGCAACTGTTGCAATATGTGATCTCTCAAATATGTGTCTATAGACATGGAGCATATCTCATGACATCTCCTACTCAAGGAATCTACAACTACGTTTTCTTTCCCCTTGATTTAGTGAACACCAAAATCATACTCACATAAAAAATTCATCCATCTTCTCTGACGAGCATTAAGATTAGGCTGAGTAAATATGTACTGCAAGCTCTGATTATCTAAATGAAGCTCAAAATGATGACCCAAAAGAAAGTGTCTCCACCTCACAAGTGTGTGCATCACTACTGCAAGCTCAAGGTCATGAGTAGGGTAGTTAAGCTCATGAGTCTTAAGTTTCCTAGACTCATACGTTATAGCTTGACCATCCTGCATAAGGACTGCTCCTAAACAATTCAAGGAAGCATCTACACATACCATGAAATCGGCTGAGGGATTTGGCACAATAAGAATAGGTGCACTAGTAACTACCTTTTGAGTTCCTAAAAGGCCCTCTTGCACTTTTCTGTCCACTCAAATTTCTTTCCCTTTCGCAGAAGAGATGTAATACAATGTGCAACCCTAGAGAACCCCTCTCTAAGCATGTTTAATAACCTGCTAGACCCATGAAACTCCTAACTTCTGTCACACTAGTTGGCATTGGCCAATCCATAATAGCTCTAATCTTCGATGGGTCAACTGAGATCCCATCCCTGGATATAACATGTCTTAGATATCTTACCTCTGATCTAAAGAATGCACATTTTGACAAACTGGCATACAACTGATTATCTCTTAAGCAGTGCAATACCTGTCTCAAGTTCTCCTCATGCTCCTTCTCATTCTAAGAATATATCAATATGTCGTCAAGGAAGACAATTACAAATCGGTCAAGGAAAGTGTTGAATACCCCATTCATGAAACTCATGAATACATCTGGAGCATTCGTAAGACCAAATGGAACCACGATGAACTCATAGTGGTCATACCAAGTATGGAAAGCGGTCTTGTGGATATCGCTCCCTACTATCCTCAACTGATGGTATCCTGACCTAAGATCTATCTTAGAAAATACTTTGGCACTCTGAAGCTGATCAAATAAGTCATTGATCTTGGGCAAAGGGTATCGGTTCTTGATGGTCACTTTGTTCAACTATCTATAATCCATACATAACCAAAAGGATCCATCCTTCTTCTCTACGAAGATGACTGGTGCGCCCCAAGGGGAGACGTTAGGATGAATGTGACCTTTCTCTAAAAGTTCCTCAAGTTGCACCTTAATCTTATTAAGCTCATTAGTGGTCATCCTATATGGTGCTCTCGAAACTGGCTCAGCCCCTTGTACAAGATCTATGTGAAAATCAATCTCTCTACGAGGTCGCATACCAAGTAGCTCGGAAAGGAAAATGTCTACAAATCCCTTAAGGATAGGATGATCATCAAGTGAAGGCTCCTTCTCATCCTCTTACTCTCTATCACTAATGGTGATGGAAAATAACTGGCATCCCTTTCGCATGCTCCACTTAAGCTGCATAGTGGAAATCATACGACGTGATACGGGTCTCTGAATCCCTGAAATTACTATGGAAGTACCATGATCATCCACACACCCGACCTTTTTCTAGCGACAATCCATCTTGGCTCTATGGGCGTATAGCCAATCCATGCCAAGAACAATGTCATAAGATCTTAGCGGTGTGACTCGAAGGTCTACTATGGTGGTTGTACTCCCAATCTGAAGCTGACAATCCCTAACCAATGATTCAATGAACGCTCTAGCTCTTGAAGCTAACTCCACATCCCAACTAGCATCTTGCCTAGTTGCCACTAGCCAACAACGCTCCACAACCAATGGAGATATAAAAGAATCTGTAGCTCTTGAATCAAACAACATAGTAACACTGCTACCTTTGATCATACCTATGGCCTCTATGATTGTGGTCTGATGCTCAACTTGGTGGTTGTCAACCGCTACGAAAACTCTGTGGGACTTACCCATGTCCTCGACTGTAGGTTCTGAACCTACCATTCACTGACTACCTGCCATCTGACCTTGTGAGAACTCTCTCGCCATGTGTCCCATGGCCCCACAAGTGAAACAAGCACCATGTGTCTAAAACTAAACACCCTGTGGCCTAGAGTAAGCATGTCCTCCTATCCTTCTCGATCCACTGTAACCACCCCTGAAGGACTTCTAAGTCCGTACCTATGGTCGCTGATCATGCCTAGGACCTTATGTCTACTACTGCTTGGGCTTAAAGCCCTACTGATCCTGTGGAGGCCTTTGCCTTTGATTTTGCTATGGTTGCTGCGGAGGAGGGGGTTTGAAGGACCCCGATGAATGTTTGTGATTACCCTTCCAGTGGGGTTTCTGAAACCCAAAAGATTGAGGTATAAGGTTTCAGTTCTGAGACTGATCCCTCATGTCCTAAGGTCTACCCTGAATCTCCTTTGATAGAAAGGCCTTCTCCATGGAAACCCGAAGGCTTCCTGGAGCTACCATCCTAACTGGTCATGTTATACCAACGTTCAATCCTCTAATAAACCGGTTGACGAGTAGCTTCGCGTCCTTTAGGTAGTCAACATAGGGTAAGAGCTCAAAGAACTTTCTCTCATACTGAGACACTGAAAGACCCTTTTGTTGAAGGTCATGAAACTCATCAATTCTGCATTGCCTAAAGTGCTTTGATAGGTATCTATCTCTGAATCTCTCCATAAAGGTGTCCCAAGTGACGGTGTCTACAACTATGTCATTTTTATACTCCTCTTGCCTCCACCATGTGGAAGTTGTCACTCTCAAAAGGTGAATAGAAATTTGTTCCTTCAGATTGCTCTCATAGGGATGCAATCCGAAGCACCTTTCTAGACTCAATAGCCAAGACTCAGCCTCTACCCCATCGGTAGATCTTGCAAATGATGGTGGCTGAAGATGTAAAAGTTTTCTGATCTGATCCCCGGGATCACGGGGTGGTCTCTCTAAAATTACTAGTGCCACAACTGGAGGTGCCTCAGGTTGATGGACTGACTCAGGCTCATGCTTAGCCTAAGCCTCTATATGGTTAGGAGGTGGACTCTTACTCTGCTCCCTAGCTGCTAATTTATGACTCTCAGAAATCTGGTGTTCTGCCTGATGATCTGCTGGTGGGAGTTTATCCTAAACTATTCCTATCAGGTTCTGAAGTGCAACCAAAATGTCTCAGTTAGGGTCAATTGATTATTTGGGAGGAGCTTCCAAATTCCCTTCTGGAACCGACTCTTCCCACACAACATCTTCGCGTGCCATGCAAGCATGTCTAGGACCCCTAATGTGCCTATGAGCTTGTCGCGTAATCGGAGGCATCCTTCATGAGCAATAAAATAAAATAAATAAATAAATAATTTGAAAGAAAACTAATAATTAAAGTGAAATGTAATGGAGAAAGGTTCCTAATGTTGGAAACCTTGCTTTGATACCAAAATGTCATGCCCAAACTTTTGGGCAAAACCCAACAACAAAAAAAAAATTTAAACAACACAAAAATACTAGATGTGCTTCGATAAAAGATGTGATAAATAAGTTTGTCTACACTAAGGGTTAACTCATGCATTTAAAAGATTGGGTTCCTAAAGTTAATTTAATTAACTCATCAATTATAGCGTTTATATTTTTAACTCTGAAATAATTTTACCTCGAGAAGTCATCACAACTTTATTAATTAATTAATTTCCCCAGTAATTCTTCAATTTTTAATCAAGAGATAACAGTCATCCTTAATAGTATTTAATTACTTTTGATACTAATTAAAATAATGTTAATACATATTCCATTATATTCAAAAAAAATTAATTGAGCAATAGTAAATAATGTTTATAAATTCGCCTATTAAAATTAACTAAATCAAATACAATAATTTCCTAACGAATAACTTCACATTAATGTCGAAATAAATTTCTCTTAGACACTAAATATTAAATATTTAATATTCGACAATAATTTACCCCTATAGCCTAATATTAATCATTTTACTTTATTAAATATCCATTAATAAATTCTTTAAGAAAATTACCCATACATGTATATATAATTGCCTATATAAATAAATATACATTTTCAACTAATTCCCTAATACCTATAAAAAGAATAACTATCCTAAAATAAATACCTTAAGTCAAATGGGGTTTCCCATTTCAAATTTTTAAAACAGCTTCCCCCCCTTATTATTTCATTACTTTTTTTGTTTTATAACCCTAACTAGGGTTTGTTTTTCTTTATACTTAGTTTATGCATCTTTTACCATTTACTAACCCTAACCCAAAATTGGGTTAGGGCCTTATTTTATTTTACTTACTTATACTCACCCTAACCCTAAGTCGGGTTAGGGTTTTCTTTACTCAAGAAATTTAAGTTTATGCTTCCATATTTCCATGGAAGCTTGCATGCAGGTTTGGATGGAAGATTGCAGGGTCGAAGGAAGGGCAAGGAGAAGGAATGGATGTCGAGTGGGCACCCGAGCACAACTGTGGATACCCACAGTGGCGTGGTGCCTCTCACTGTGGATAGCCACAATGGCGGCCGTGGTCCCGCTCACTGTGGATACCCATAGTGGCGGCAGCGGTGCCATCCACAGTGGATACCCATAGTGGCGGGTCGAGCCTCCACGGTGGCGGCCAAGCCTCCACTATGGTTACCCATGACAGTTAGTTTATTTTTAATTTATTTTTAATTTGTTATTATATGTTATTTTTTTATTATATAATTATATATATATATATGACTGTGAAAAGAAGTTCATTAGATGAAAGAACCAGAATTATTGAATACAAGAATTTTCATTTACAGGTTTATAAAATTTATATTTTTTTGTTTTAAATGCAGCAACGTATCTATTTTATTTTCCTAAAAACAACAGCTAGATATAAGTAGAATAATAGATATTAAAATATATAATATATATATATATATATATACTTAAATTTGCATGTTACTTTTTTTTCATTAACTTAGAGCAGGTATATTTTAACAAACAAAATGGATTCTTTTCTTTCTATATCATGAAGTCCCCTTTTTTTAAAATAAGAATGCATAGATTAGTATTTCCACGAAATGAGTATTTTCCAGATTAATAAAAGTAACAGAAATGCTTTATTCAACGGCTGCAACTAAAACTTTCAAATTTCTCATTTGTTCATTTAAACAACAAGATGCTTATATTGAAAATGATTAAAACTAACTCTTAAGAAGTATGCATATATATTTTTTTAAACTATAGACAGAAAATAACATTTCTTTTCTATTAACAACTACACATCTAACATTCATTTTGCAGAAAAGATAAGATTACATGAATGAAAATAAATTAAATATTTATCAATTTTTTCCATTTTAACATGCATTTCTTTCAATAGCTACTAAAACATAAAGCAAGACTCCATTCCTACTTTATTTCAAGCAATAAATAAATACAAAGGAATAACTCAAAATGCTTCTTTTTTTTTTCAATTTCTTGCAATGAAAATACTCAAATAAATATTCATTTTTTTTTGTTTCCTTTACACAATATTAAGAAGGTTACAAACTCAAGCCTCTTCATTTCTCCAAAATGAGGGCTTGATAAAAATACATTTTTCTTTGCTTTGAATCTCAATACATAAAATAGGAACTTGCAAGAAGACTTTACTCCATCCTTTATTCCCAAGAAAACCTGCAATAAAATTTGTAGGTTGTGACCATGGAGGCTCACCTCCCAACCTAGGCTTACATGAATCCACCCCCGAGCTAGGAGAACCAAGGCTAAACGGGATACAAACATTTCAAACACAAAACAAGAAGAGACTCACAACACTTGAAATCCCAACCCAAGGATAAACAAAGTCACCAAGTGACTATTTCTTTTTTGGGGTGAAGGTGGACCAAGTACCTAGAGGAGATCTGCAATAAGGAGAACACAATGCCTTTACAAGGCTACCAAAGTAGAACCACCACAAGTCACATACTTGTCCCAAAATAACCTTATGTCTCCCATGGCATACAATCCCATATCTCCCCTTATGACCCCCTTTGCATACACATAAAAAGACAATGCAGCAAGGGTCTCATAACCCTTGTGTATCTCTCTCTTCCAAGAAGAGAGTCTCTACACTCTTAGGTTGTCAAGCAGCCCTTCACCCCCAAGGCTACTCTACCCTCCCAAGGGTGAGTATGGCTTTGAAACACCCAAAAACATAAATCATTCAACATATAAGAAAATTACAAGGAATGACTCAAGATAAACTTTCCAAAACTACAAAGAAAACAACAAGCAAAAGCACATACAAACTTTCTTCACAATGACACTAAAAGCAATTGTAAGAATGAATTTCTACCAACCTTAATCCTACAAATGGAAATGAGGAGAAGTTGAAGAAGAGCTGCCCAATCCACTATTCTTTTTTTTTTTTCTCCAAACTTAGAAAATGCAACTCCAAAAAAAACCAAAAAACTTCCACAAGAATTCTAAGTCTCCAAAAATGGAGTGGGTGATCAAAATCCTAAGTCTCAAACCCTTCCCTAAGTAGACTCTTCTCACTCTTTCCAACCTCGTGGAAAGGGTGTGAGATTTCATAGGTTGGTCTTCCCAACCTCTTACAGGCTCTCTAAAAAAGGCAACCCAAAAAGGTAAAATAAAAATGGGGAAGAGCAACTATCACTCAATTGGAAGGTTGTCTAACCTAGGAGAAATCCTCAAAAGTTGAATTTCGGCCATCTTGGAAAACTCAACTTTTGAGGTGACTTGACAGTCACTTGTGAGTGGACAAATGGTTAAAATTTACCTTTACCCATAGGTATAGCATATGGACCTTTAAAAATACCCCTAACCTAGCCTTAGGAGTTAGTTTGACCCTCTAGAAACTCACCTAAAGTTTACCTATGGGTCAACCTTGAATTGACCTTTCTAATGGCTCCCTATCCAAGACTCTCTTGGGACCATACTAATATATTTTGAAAAATGCATTGGTTATACAAATTCCCTCCAAGGGACATGTGACTGCCAACTCACTTCACAATACATGTGTCAAGTGACACCATACATATACACAATACTTATATACACATGGCAATGTCCTTTTTTGGAATTAACAAGTTTAACAAATTCAATTTAAACACACATTCAACCATAAACATTTACAAATAAAACACATTACACACGAGGTGTTGTCTCTCCAAATAGAAAACCCTTGGCTTCACAAATGCACATAGGTTTAGCTTGATTCTCAAAATAGTTTCCATGGTCACATGGATTAGTTTTCCTACACATCTCACTTTTCACATTAGTAATCCCAAATAATCACATATAATATTAACATATGAAAAGAATACAATTCATACACTTTGCATACAATTTCAATTATAACAATCAAATTACCATTTATCCAATAAAATCCACATAAAATAATTTACTAAATGGCATCATCATAATCATCATGAAATTCAATCATTCATAAGGCATGCATCCATAATTTCTAACATCATAAATAAAATATTGTAAATCAGAGATAAATGACATACACCATATCAATGTTATCCAATCACGGGATCATATAGAATCTATATCCATAATGCATCAAAATAAAGTATCAATAATAGGTCCAAAACATGAAAAATAACTGCAATGCTATGATGGCTCAGGGTAGGGACTCACATTAAAGTCCAATTAAGGGATTTTATTGTGTTGTAATTATTCAAGAGCAACAAGTCATTGATTTGATGATGACACTTTATGTCATATAGATCCATTTTGTATCTACTTCAATCTCTGCTCAGTGATGGCTTCACCGATTCATGAGGAACCCTTTTGCTTTTAGCTTATTCTTCACCTTTCTTTAACTTTCAACCTCAATCCACTTACAACTCTATCAACATGCTAAATTCAAGATGAAAAATATATATATAGTTTTCTTCAATCTTGGCGCAAAATTTCCCTCCAAAACTTGAACTTCAAAAAATCATTTTATGTGCCAATCTTTGCGTTCCTCAAATCTTGCCAATTATACTGGTGAGACTAACCGTTCATGCCACAAATCTCATAGGTTCTCTATCAAGCACTCCTACTTCAACTGACACTTTCTAAAATGATCAGATCTACATTTCACCATTGTGCTCTACTCCCGGTTGTTTTCTTTATATCGGCGAACCTGCTTTAGTCAGCTCAACTACCGGTTGCTTCCTGTAAATCGGTCTCTACTCACCAGTGGAAGTCTTTAGTCCCATGTTCCTTACCAATCCACTATAATCTTTTTTCTGATCGTTTATGATGGCATCTAAACCAGTATTGCCATCAATGACAACTTCTTAAGTACTTCTAACTTCATCATTCCCATAATGATGCCAACAATCTCCCCCTTTGGCATTGGTGGCAAAACATCTAGTTGGATTGAACTGTATCTCCTCTTGTTCTGGTTCTCTCCCTATTCTTTTCCTTCTTTGCCTTTTGTTTTGGTTCTCTCCTTATTCTCTGCCTTCTCTGCCACCACCGGTACTACTCTGCTACTACTTTGCCTCTCTGTCGGTACTGCCTTTTTTGCCAGTACTGCTCTGCCAGTACTACCTTTTCTGCCAGTACTACTCTCCCACTCTACCAGTACTACTCTAATTTGCTAATATACATTGTCTCTATAGTCATTCCACCTTATATGTCCAATCCACTATACATTCATTCTCCCCCTTTTTGCAACAATGACAAAGAATAAAGGAGTCGAAGTATACAAAATAATTTATGAGAGTAAGTCAAAAATTTCTTTGAAATTGAGCTTAGCAGCCTCCAAAGAAGATTCCCATGTAGGCTTCACTTGTTGCATAGTGATAATTTGTCCATGTAGGTGTGTGACAAAATCCTCCATTTCATCCACTATCTTACAGTTAGGTCTACTGATGAGGCCTTCTGCTTGTTTCACATTACCTTGCAATAAATCAATGAAAGGGGCAAGATAGCACTGTATCTCTAGTAGGTTTAGAGCTCATTGGTCTTGTTCCTCTTTCAGCTTCTTGATCTCATGAGTCAACTGTTTGAATTTTCCACTGAAAGTTGCTACTAAGTTTGCAAGAGGATAAAAGGAACCTAGTAGATCTTGAATTTCCTATTGAGTCTTTGCTCTTTTGCCTTCAAGATCTTTGATGAAATCGGGAAAGTTTGAGAATCTGACCAATAATTGGCCAACTTCCTTTAAGATTGATTTCACTTCTTCAATTTTGGTAGAGAGAGAAAAAATTTCAATTCATATTTGTTCCACTAATTTCTCACCTCTTTTGTTTTCATACTGCCTTGTTGTGAACTTCTCCAATTCGGTTGCTTCTGAGCCGATTGCTTTGACAAGAGTGCCCAATTGATTGATGATAGGTGCATTTTCATCAACAACAATATTAGGAATGAGATCAAATAAGATTGTCTTTGCAATATTAAGAATTCTTGCCTTCTTTTTCTTTTCTTTAAGTTTGTCCTTTTCAGCTTGAATTCTCATTTTTTCTGAAACTTTTATTAACTATTTGGGGTCATCTTCTTGATATCAATTATTGAGTCTTCTCCTTTTTCCTTCTCTATTTCTTCTTCTTCTTCTTCAGCTTCTACCTCAGAGCTAGCTGAGATGGGGAGTTTAGCTTTCTTTTTCTTAGTTTCCTTTTCTAAAACTAACTTCCTCTTTACCGGAGGAGTGTTCACCACTGCTTTCTGACCACCTTCAGGTTGACTAGATGAAGAATCTTCTATATTCTTCTCTTGTTTTGGTTCCTTGGTCTTCCCTGGACCAATATTGGTTGTTCCTATTTCCTTCAACTCTTCATTCTTCTTTTCTCCTTCCTTCTTTTCTTGTTCCTTCTCCTTTGTTTCATCAACAGATGGTATTGATGAATCTATTATCTTGGGGTTTTCTCCCTCTGCACCTTTTTCTGGCAAATGGGGTTTGTTGCCAGTAGGGTGTGTTGTGGGAATATTTATTGTCACCGAATGCCTTTGAGGTTTTTCCTCATAAGGGATGTCCTCAATTGTAACTTCATCATTTTCAATTTGCTTGGTTTGATCGGTTCCCTTTGCCGATGTATCATCAATATCAATTATTTCAATAGTTGATTTTTGTTTAACCGGTGGCTCTACATCCTTTATTAGATTAGGAATATCTGACACAACATCACCTATGATATCTTCAACTGAAAATTCATCAAACCCATCAGTGATGTCCTTGTCTTTTCCTTTGCTCTTTTCTTGAGTAGCTATATCTTGTCCTTGTTTCACTTCTTTTTCTATCTCCTCCCCAGCTTCCTTTTGTTGGCTCAAAATTGTTTTCCACATGTCAATGCCCTCATCATGCACACCTTGAATTTCTCCTATGGCCACTCTCCCTGTTCTGTTCCTTATTTTGAAATGTTGTACACATGCTTCGGCCACTAAAGTTGCTTGATTATAATCCAATTCATTTTGCACTTCCATGAGTGCCTTTATTATGTGTTCCTTCTCAATTGCCAAGGCAGTTTTCGATCTCCCTTCAATGAGATTTTGTAAGTCTGATGGACTTATTCCATGTAGTTCACTGGGAGTTCTACAGAAATTATGTAAGTTCCAGATGAGTGCGTCTTCAATTTTTCTTTTTTCTTCCTCATTGCAAAGGCGATACTTTCTCCCAACACCAGCTAAACCTCCATACTCTTTGATCCCATGGACCAATTCATCAACAGTTGGAGCTACATTCCTACCACTTCTTCTGGCTTCTTTAATTACCACATCAGATTGGGTGTCAAAGTTATCATCCTCCTTTTCATCTTTCTTGGGCTTCTTCTAAGCCTTTGTGTCAATTGGCCTTTCATTCTTTTTCTTTCTTGTATATGTGTCGCCTACTGGTCCACTTCTACCTTGGGAAGATGTAGAAATATCTGAGTCCTTTTCTTTCATATATGCTGCTAGTTTGTTGGATGCAATACCCTTGGATCTTGTCTTGGACATTTTCTTTTTTTCATCTGTTTGCTCTTTATTTTTACTTTATTTTGCCCCTGTTTGCTCACTTGTATCGGAGAAAGCAGTGGCACCGAATGCTTCACCTCCATATTTATTGTCTAAGGTATCAATCTTTTTCCTAACTTTCTTTTGAATGATAGCCTCTTTGAGTTCCTTCTTAATTTTGGAGCTTGCCTCCTCATAAGCTCCAAATCTCTTAGCTTTTCTGTCTACTGGTTTAGATAGTAACATGTTTATATATATATTGGCAATGTTTTCCCTGATCTCATAACCCATAGAAGGTACCCAGAAAGTTCTAGGTTCAACCACTTGAATGATGCAACAATCAGTGTCAACAAGAAAGCAAATAGTGCCCTTGTACTTTTGAACTATATCGGTCGGGATTATTTCTCTTTGATGCATTTTAGTTTGGAATTCTTTAAAATAACCCCACATTGTCTTTCCAAACTTATCACATAAGTCTCTAATCATTTCACCTATCTGAATTGTGATAGGTTTATCTGTAGACCACACTACATTGCCCTTACTGGGAAAGAAATTTTGCACATAGAAGAAGATACATACTAGTATTGAACCATACTTGAATGATTTATTTTTGTCCTTCTTAATTCAATCCATGTTCACCAGTAATTGACTCATTATCATCTCACAAATGTTGTATGTTGCATCCTCTTTGATGATCCAATAAGCTGCATGGATAGCACCGCTCGGCACATTGTTCATGCAGCTTGATTGGTACACTCTATAAGATATCACTATAGATGCAAACCTTACTTCTACATCCTCAATGTGAGTGACTGTCATTGTTCTCATGTCATATCGAGATTGAGTACCGAGTGACCTCGTTGGATGATATTGTCTTAAGGGTTAGTGCTTTGCTTGTTTTGCTAACCCTATTACTCTTTGGATCACATCCTTTGTGATTATGATTGGTTCTTCAGCTACCAACCATAGAAACTATTCATACACTCTACTTAGCACATACCTGATCCAATCGGTATGGAATTGGTTTGGAATATCAACAACATACAATAAACCCTTGGTCTTCAGATGTAAATGTTCTGCCTTCAATAGACCATTGTTGTAGAGCCCTTTGAATCATCTTGAATGAATTTTTCTCCAAGATCTTCAAGCTTGCAGTGGATGAAGGAACAAACATCTTCAACTAGTAACACATCAAAGGGCGCAGATGATAGGGCACGAGTTCTATCAATTTCTCTGGCATTCATAGGATGTAGCTTGAACTTATGTTGTGGTTCTTTAACTACCTCAACCAACACAAGAGTCGACATGGAAGCTACCATGATGAATTAGAACATAATTTATAGATTGACTTCTTCTACCATTTCTGCTAGAGCTTTCGATCACCAAAACTTAACCTCTTGATCTCCAAACTAACTTTGCACATAATGCACTTAACAGATTTAGAAAGCATTTGATCGCACTAGGAGATCACAAATGCACAAATGAAACCAAGGTAAATAAAATGAGCTTTCATTTCCTTACTTATATGTTAATTTGTTCAATGCGCTTTTACAACGGTTAAGTTGTACAACCTCAAACGGTAACATTTCATAATTTACTGGTGTTACTTCCCTACCGATAACAATACAACCTTTAACACCTATACTCTTAACAATTCACCGATGAAGAGTAACAAACAATATGTCAAATTTTCTGCATCTAAGTAATGCAAATAAGAATTACCTCACTTTGGTTATGGGGAATCAGCCATGACTTTGTAATAAGTGCTCCCCTTGAGCATCGGTTTTCTTAGTTTGAAGAAGAATTGTCATCACTGGTGGATGATGACTTAGTTTCAAATTGCTTCTCTTCTTCTTTTTTTTCTTCCTTCTTATTCTACATCCTTTTCATTTCATTCTTCACCTCTTCAACTATCTTCTTTTCTTTCAAATCATTTGGTCGTTTCTTCTTGCTAAACTAGTTTTTGTCTTCAGACAGGTTGTAGGATCGGTTCCTGCACTCTCTGGCCAAATGACTGATCTTATGGCAGTTGAAACATGCCATACTAGTTGTCTTACATGGTCCTGCATTGTTTCTCTAACCCATTCTCATCCTACAATTCGTTGCAACATGACCAAAGTTGCCACAAGTAGAACAGGTGGCATTGAACTGATTACTCTTTTTGTTAGGGCTAACCAGTTTGGATGGAGATCTTGATTCATTTTTCTTGAACATGCACTCTCCATATTTGTGTCCATATTTATTGCATGTAAAGCAATATCCATTAAAGCTTCTTCTACTAGACATGCTACTTGATTGAGGTCTACACTCATAAGTAGTGTGTCCATACTTGTGACAGTTATAGCAATAACCATCAAAGGTGAATGGCTTCTTGTGATTGATCAGTCGATTTGTACAGACTTATGACCCCATTTACCACAATATTTGCAAGAGGATTTAGAAAACTTCATACCATTCATTCCTAATTTATTCCTTTTATCATCCTTCATCCTCGTGGGATTAGATGATTCTCCAGATTATATTGTACCTGTACCGAAGTAACCAAGATCGGTTGTCTCCTTTGTTCTCCTCTGAGATTTTAATTTTTCATCTATCTTCTCAGAGCTTTCTTTAAATTTTGTCAGCTTTTCATTTCTCTCATCTGCAGCTTTTAACTCATTTTTGAGTTGTTCAATCTCCTTCATCATCTTCTTATTTTCCTCTATTTTGTCATGCAAATACTCATACATAACTATATTCTCTTGAGTAAGAATTCAAATTTCTTCATCATTTTTAATGATGATTGCATCATTCTCTCTTAGGGATTCTTCAACAAGCCTTTTGGCTCTTTCATCTTTTGACAGTGCTTCATCTGCATTTCTCTTTCTTTCTTCTACTATCCTATTGGCTTCTAGTATTTCAATTATTCTCAAGGCTTGACTTTCATGCTCTCTTTTTAGATTTGTGATTTCTTCAGCCAGCTTCTTGTTCTTTTCCATCAGCTCTGAGACTGCCTCTTCTGCTTCTTCAGATCCACTTTGATCAGAGAGTTGATCTATGATATCCTGATTCTCATTATGTTGTAGAGAGAGTTCCTTCCAATTCCTCTTCCATAGCTTTCATCCAACAGTCATCCTTACAACCTTCAATAACTGATGCTAGTAAAAGAAATTAAGCATACCTCATCAATTGTCGACCTTCTTCTTGTCCAATCATCTGATCTTCTGAATGATTCAACCTTTCATACCTAGAAATCTTATGACTCTTTGTTCCTCTTCCTGGTCTTCAGTTACTATTTAATTTTCTGATACTGCCAGAGTAACTGGTTCAACATCCTGTTCTGGTAGAGGTGTTACCAGTTCAGTTAAGACCATTTCCACTGTTGGTTCTTTCTCATAAATTCTGATTTGACTTTAATTCCGCTCATCCACCTTGCCATTAGCGCTCTCCACAATTCTCTATAATATTTTGTTATAACATCTATATGCTTTGCTTTCAACAAATATTCCTCCATCACATTTAGGATCAATCTTCCAATGAAATCATCTCTACTGATATAACATTTACTACCAAGGATACTAAAATACTCAACTATAGATGTATGACCAACCCATAGCTCATAAAGTGACTTACCGGTGAACCGAACTAGATCCAAGATCCAACAAGACTTTGTCGGTTAACCTCCAAACTGACTTCCAAAGATCTGAAACAGACTTTCAAACTACTACCAAGGGAAATGCGAGACCTATCATCAATTTGCCTCCCCCTAAGGTGAATGCCTTAGTTACCGGATGAGTTTCCTACCAGTGTAGGAACAATCTACTCTACTGGTTGAGTAACCAGGTTATATCCTTCAGCTAAATGAACATCTAGGGCAAATGATTTTGTTAGTTGAGCCTTGGACTTCATAACCCAATTCTTCTCATGCTCCTTCTAAGTGTCATCAACCTTCTTCTTTCCCTTGTCATTAGATTTATCACTTCTTGTCGGTGGATTCTGACTTCTACAAAATTTAGCAATATGTCCCACTTTGTTGCATGCATAACATGTGACATTGTTCTTTTGAATTTCCTTACTGCAACCTTGACCATTCCTTGACCTGCATTGATTAGCCATGTGTCTAAACTTTCCACATGCATGATATTTTACATTCATTCTGCAATCTTTTGTCTTATGACCATACTTCTTATAATTTGCACACTGACCGGGAACTGCATTATTATTTTGATTTGCTCTATTTCTACAATGCCTAGCCATATTACCAAATTTATTACAAACAAAGCATCTACCATTAAATTTATAAGCATTGGGCTACCTTACTGGTGACTTATGATTCTGGTTGACATGATGATCTTCATTTGCAACACCAGAGCTCTCTCCATGCTCAAATCCAAGACCACTAGTGTCTCCAGTGTCCCTCTGATCCTTCAATAATTCATCAAGCTTAGCAAAACTAACCTTGAACTTATCTTTGTATTCATTTACAATATTCAGATCATCTCTTAGGATTGTTACCAATCTTTCCAATTCCTTCTCATTCTTCTGTGATTGCACCAATTCAATTCTCAACACATCATTCTCATGAACAAACCTAATACATTCCTCAGATCTGTCTTTCAGAGATATAGAAAGATTTTCTTCCTTCTTCTTCCAGTCTTCAATCTCTTTTGACATCCTCATAGTTAAGGCTTGCATTTCATTCCTCATAACCATATTTTCCTAATTCATCTTCTAACATTGTTCCTTAAGGGCATCCTTCTCTTCATCATCCTAATTTTGTAAAAGTTCCTTCCTCCTAGCTTGTGCAGTTGACAACCTCTCCTGCAGGGTAAAAATGAATTCCTTCGTAGACCTCAACTCATCTTGCATCTTCATGTTCCTCAATCTTTCAACATCATAGTCTTCAAGAGCTACTTGAAGTTCCTTCCTTAAACTGATCTCCATATATTCTGGATACAGGATCTTCCTCAAGCTATTAAACTTCCTCTGAGGCACTGGGCTCTAATACCAATTGTTGGAAACCAAGAACACTGAGAGGGGGGCGGTGAATCAGTGTTCTACCAGAATGGAGAAATTTAACCTTATTAATACAACAACTTATCAACTGGTAAACATAAAAGCATATAACAATAAGCAATAATATAATCGTAAAGATGAACACCATAACACCAAAGATTTATACATGGAAAACCTCAAAGAGGAAAAGCCACAGTGGGATTGGAGACCCACAATATCTATACATTGATCAGATGAATAAATATTACAATAAGGGGCTTGCACATGTAGGAAGGCCAATAGCCTAGAGTACATAGCTCATCAGAAAAGGAGTCTCACTAACTACATAAAATATCGGACAACAATCCGGAATGAAGATTGAACTACAAGTATAGCATCTCCCATGCCTGAGTACAGTTTCAGTTAATCTCAATACCAGAGACCTAAAACCTCTTCCAGAATCCCAGCTTGATCACCTATGATCAACCAAATCCTCTGCCTGAATGATTATTACATTATTCGCACATATTACATTCCATATCCCTTACACATATGATCTACAATGAGATCTTACATCATATATATACCAACCCGGGACCTAAACAATTAGGTTGGCCACCTAAAAGATAATACAATAAATTCATAACTTAAACCCTTAACCAAATGATCAACCAAGTTGGCTTAGCCCGAAAAAAATGTAAACCAATCTTTAAATCCTGTTGGTAACGCATCAGGAACATCCTCCAACACGTTACAGAAATTGGTCCATAACCTAGATAATACCATGACCCAATTTAGGTCCACGTGTGCTAAATCAATGATCCCAATCAACCAATTCTCGAACATGATCACCATTAACATCCTGAATCTCCGCTAGAAACTGCACCAACACCACTTATACATATCATCAAATATCTTCAACAAATCTCTGTCGATGAAACCCTCACCAGAACAACAAACAAAGCTTGCCAAACAGCAGGATAGCATCCGATCACCAAATCAAAACCAACGGACTGAACATGAATCTGAGTAGAATGAATAAGCCAATTCCATAACCCAAACATACCATATCTTAATGATCTAATCCAACTAGAAACCAAATAGCTTACCAGGACAAGAAAGATACCGATAAACTGTTAAAGCAGCTAAGGGTAGTCGATGTTACGAGTGTTGCCATCAATGAAAAACATCAATGCAACACATAATCAATTCCTCCAAATTGCCAAGACCTGTAAATCGGTCTATTATCATCGGTGGAAGTCTTTAGTCTCTTATTCCTTACAAATCCACATAACCCTTTTCCGATCGGTTATGATGACATCTGAACCGATATTGCCATCAATGACTTCTTCTTAAGTAGTTCAAACTTCATCATGCCCACCATGATGCCAACAATTGCTTGGATTTGGCTAAGTGTGCGGTGATTTGGGCATAATAAGGGTGCAATGGATGATTTTTAGAGCTCAAATAGACAACATAAACTTACTTAGATGATGGATATTGAAAGGAGGGAAGGAGACTAATTTATAGATTGGATGAGGTCCAAATGAAGGGCCAAGATTGATTTTGAATGGAGGATTGAGATTCAAAGAAAGTGGGAGAGGATTGAGAGGACAAGGTTTGGGATTCAAGAGATTTTCCATAAAGGCATTTCTTGTCTCCACATCCTACAAGGTACATGGGGAAGAGATCCCGAAGTACATTGGGAGAGGAAAGAGGAATAGAAAATTCCTTAGAGAAAGGGGAGAGAAATTAAAAATTCTATCATAAGGGATGTGTGGGAAGATAAAAGGATAAAGGAATTAAAAATTCCTTGGAAAGAGAGGGCATGGGGATGTGCAAAGGATTTGAAATCCTTTGACATGACCAAATTTGGTGCATTTAAGATTTGGAAGGTGGAGGGAGACAAACCATTTATGGAAAATGGTTGACTTATTCCTAATATCGATGATTAGGAATGTGCAAGTGATTAAGAAGGGTGATTAGGTGGGTTAATGAGGGATCAAAGTGCAAGTGGGAAAGTTAGGAGGATGTGACATGGAGAGATAATGAGTGGATGAATTTAAAATTGAGGAAAATGATAAGCATGATTAGAGAGTGATTAATTAGGATAGATGATGTTTAGAGAAAGCGATTTGCAGGATTCACCCTAGTTAGGTTAATTAATTGGAATTAATTAAGTAGGAATTAGAACAAATAATGATTTAGATGACTTTAGAAGAATAGGAAATAATTAATTTATTGACAAATTAATTATTGGACTATAGTGATAAAATTAATTAAATTTGATTTAATTAATTTTAAGAGGAATAAAGATAAACATAATTAAATTAATTAATTATTTAGGGAGGTTTAAATTAATTAAATATTTAATTTAATTAATTTTAGACGTCTACAATAATAAGTCTAAAACAAAAAAGGAAACATTTGCTGCATCACATTTGTGTCTTCCCATGTAGCATTCTTTTCATTATACTAATTCCATTGTACTTTGCATTGATCAACCTTTCTATTGCACAATTGGTATTGGCACCTCTCCAAAACTTTGAATGGCTCTATCATTATTCCCCCTGTTTCTTGGACTTGTAGTTTTTATGTGAACATTTTGAAATCTTTTCCTTCGGTTACTAATTGCCACATGAATTTTTTGTTGGGGTCTCTATTGTCGCTAGTTGGCCCTAGTTTGAACTTGCATTCTTGGACATTCTCTAGCAAAATGGTTCCCTATATTATTGTATCCATTCCTCTGATTTTGATTAGGAGGTGGCCTCCTTTCAGATGAATTATTCTTTTGATTATTGTTGAATTTTGTGTTTCCCTTGAATTGTCACTTCCTCTTGAAAGAATTATTCCCATTAAAATTATGCCTTGCTACTACTAGGACTTTAATCTTCCTTTACCAGTTTTGAAGTCTTCTTAAGGACCTTATCTATGCTTTCAGGTCCATGCATGTCATCTTCTACTCTTGTGTTGGTATTTAGCCCCCAAATGAGCTTCCTAGTTTGACCCTTCTCATCTTTTTGATACATGGGTACATACTTTAGTTATTTGGAAAACTTATCCCAATATTGTTCAACTATCAAGGTCCCTTGTCGAAGATTATGAAATTTTTTCACCTACTCATCAATGAACAATTGTGGTAGCCACCTTTTATGAAATTGGTGAACAAATTGATCCCATGTGATTTTCTCCTTGTTATACCCATTTTGTTCCTTAGTGTTAGTCCACCAACTAGTTGCTTCCCTAGTAAGTTTATAGGAACCCCATAATACCTTAGTTGTTTCACTAAAGTCCCTTAGTTCAAAGTGTTTTTCTATTCCATTCAACCAATCTTAAGCTCCTTCACCATTTTTCCTTCCATTTAACTTAGGTGGGGTAATCTTCTTTAAATAATTAGATAGGTCCAACATATTATTTTCACTCCCTTGATTGTTGTCAAGGTTCCCATTTTTAGTCTTGCTTCTATTTTCAATGTCGTTCTGCCTTGCCCTAAGATCTCGCATTGATTGTTCCAATGAGCTGATTTTATCCCTTTTCTCAGTTAACAAGTTGACTATAGCTTCAATCCCTATTTCATTATTCCCTTGGTCTTGTTGATTTTCACCATTGCTAGCTTCCCTTCAAATCCTAGTAGTGCTAGTACACCTTCCTCTTACCCTAGCCATCTACGTTCTGCTGAAATTTGAATTTCATAGCTAGTTTTTGGTTTTAAGATATAACATTTTATCCATACTACTTTCAACTACCTTCAAGATACTCCTTTATATTGCATAAATTGAAGTGATATCAAGGACTAGACTTGAACCTTCGCTCTGATACCACATGTATGGCACACTTAGCTTAACCCAAAATTTTCTCTGATACTTATGATTGATTCAATCACATACTCTGGTACTTCTATCCAAATAGTATAGGAATCCATCCATCCAGGATAGGCATCTAACCATACGAGTTAGGTATTTGTCCATATGATAGGCATCTACCTAAATGAGGTAGGCATCTATTCATAAAGAATAGGAAATTCTCTAGCCAGAGACTTAGACTCATCAGGACCATCCAGCCCCGAGTCACTCTCTAAAGACTACACTCCCATACTAGGAGTGCATCAAGGTTAGCATCCTTAGGAGTGTATGATAATAATTATATAAAAAAAGTTCAGTTTCACCTCGAAATTTGGCCTAAAGCCTCAAGAAGTCAAGTGAATCCATACAAGATTCCTTATGAGTATACATTGAATTAATTTTAATCTTTCATTTAGTATTAGCTAGACCCTTTGATCTAAGGACTATGGAGCTTTGAAAAACTAACAACTCATCCTTAATGTTGGTCTCAAACAATGAATAGATAACCATACATTACAACTCAACTTAGAGATTTGATATCTTTATTGAGTAGCGATCAAATATCATTATTAAAGCTCATGTATCTTATAAAACCCAAGGACGTGTGAATTGAAATGGGACAACACTATTTGTGCACTAAGAGCTTTTAGGAGTTATGTTATCTTAACTTTAAACAACTGAAGTGCTAAAATGAACATTGCAAGGAAAGTACTCCTAGTTTATATTGTTTGCATTCTATCCCAACTAAAACTAGTCATGAAATCATAATCCTTTTAACTAACAAAAACAACTACGCTACTCTACTTTGACTACAAGAACACTCACAGAGCTACAGTCTTATGGATGTAGGAATAGTCGATAACTAAATCTACCAAAAACATGAAAGTAACTATAAACAAATAAGTAGAATGTAAATACATAGAATCCTCACCAAGTGGCTCCCCTTGGATGAGTCTTCTCAACTGCTAATTGTAATCTCAAACTATACACACATAATCTAATCATTACTCATGGTGATAACAATGAGAGCTAACTGTATCTTTATTAATATTTGAGCAATAAGTAGAAATTGCATGCTTTCTCTAACTAGTTCTTTAAAGAGCGTATGAGAAAATTTATAGAAAATAAAGACTTAACTTCCTCACTACAACAGTCACTCCACTCCTAACATTTAGGAGGAGTTTTTTCATTGAAAACTGGAAACTAGGAGGTTGAAACGGAGTAGAACTCTATTTCTCCATTATTGCGTCTACATCCTACTCCTATATCCACTCTTCTAGCAGACATGGAAAATTAATGAGAAGGTAATTGCCTTATAACTGATTCGAGGAGTCTCTAGATGGTAACAACAGCTGCATGGTTGCGTACAACAATTTTGACTCCTTTTTTTGCTATCCATGACTCCTTAAAATTTCTACCACATCCTAGTATCAACATTTACTACATCTTAGCAACTTATACTTCTCCCATCAGTTGCATCCATTGAGGTTAACATACAAAGATCCTAACAAATTGATAATTACCTAAAATACAACATTTAAAACTATTTATAGATAAAACATATTTATATTGCATTCATATATCATCCATGACAGCATCACAAAAGAGTAGGGATATAACAAGGTCCTCCAACATTATGAATTTAAAATGGTTATAAACACAAAGTTCATGTCTTCAAAATATAAGATAAAGTCCCAAAACTACTCAAAACATTTTAAATAAAAGACCATAAAATGGGCTTATCACTCCCCCAAACTTAAACTTGTGTTGGTCCATCAATAGGAGATTTCTGATTTTCTTTCCATGTGAACAACCTTAAGTCTCTTGCATAGGTTTCTCCGTTAGTCTTTGCAATTGGGCTCTACTAGAATCCCTGGTATTTTCTAAATTACTGCCATTTGGACTTTTCTTGTTCAACATCATAGTATGTGAGACCTTCCCAATATGAGATAGGCCACCATAGCATTAGTGGATGAAAGATTAAGGGTATCCACTTCTTTGGTTGTTCTCTTTCCAAATGCATATGTGTTGCTACCCTATGGAGTGTTACATTATAGTCCTACAAAGAATGAGGTTATGATCTTTTCAAATCCTTTGGTAACCAATTCCATCTTCGTGGGAGGTAACCAAATGCTACCATAACTAAGGTGTCCACCATCTTCTCATACTCCTGATGAGATTCTTCCCTTAGTGCCATAATTCTTATCCCCTGATAAAGATCATAAACTAACTAATTCCATTCATAGAAGATCCTGTCAAGGTCACCTACTTCAACCCGTAAGGGTAATGAAATAATTTGTTTCATATCCTGATATTCTTTGGCTTGTTCACCTCTGTTGTTTTCACTCTGTATATATGGCATAAATGCCCTAAGGTATATGTCTCTTATTGTTAATTAGTTATGTATATAAAATTCACAAAGAATTTTTTTCTGTTGATGAGTGGTTGTCTGGTAGGCAAGCATAAAATATTCTAGGCTGATAAGAGATGAATTAATCCTAGAGAGTTCTCTAAATAATTTTAGAAAAATGTAACTCCTTTAAGTAGAGGGCATATACCCTAGGTGGCAGCTTGCATTGAACAAGTTGTGGTACCAAGGTGGCTACATTGTCTATCATCTCTTTTAGATTGTTAATTTCTTTATCCTTCCTCCTAATCTCTTCCTATAATTATTCTTTCTCTATATTCGACTCTTTTTCTTTATTTTCTATTAATTTCCATAATTAAAATGCAATGGAAGCTCGTGAAGATTGGGGTGGAATGTGCATCCTTACCCTAGCCATACACCTTTGTTGTTGTCTCCTTCCCTTAATTACATTGGTTACTTTCTCTGTTGCTGCTACAAGATTTTTGAACCCTATGACAAAGGGTTCCCTTCTCAAAAGTTGCTCTTCAAAATTGGTGGCAGGTGTTTCCTTAGTAGCTGGCTGCTCCTATCTCTGTCTAATTTCAGCTTCTAGTTCAATGTCAATGTCAACTCATTTCTCTCTAGAATTAATTGACATTTCCTCTATTTCCTTCGATGAGGCGTATTTTGCATCCTTATTCTCCTCCATATCATGATAGATGCTACGGGAGACGGTGTTTGAATCACTAGAGAACCCCAAACAGGGGATTGTTCATCCTCTTCAATGTCAAGGTTTTGAATAACAAAATCGTTAGCAGTTATATTCTTTCTTTTAAAAACCTTTTAAATCCTATGACTCCTTCTTGGAGCTTTCTTTGCAGTTACTCTTGTCTTCTTTGCAGGTTTCTTTGCCAATGAAGCAACCTTTTTTAATTTTCTAGTGGCTACAGGAAATTCTAGCTTCTCACCTTTCTGCATATGAGGCTCAGAACTCTTAGGAACAGGGTTTGAAGTTTTAATTTTCTTTTTGCTACTTGTCTTTCCTTGTGTTGTTGTTTTCCTCTTCTTACCTTTATCTTTTGTAGGTGGTGTTGATACAGGGGTTTCCTTAGGAGTAAAACTACAGCCTCCAACTCCTTTAGTAAAGTTTTCACGAGGGAATTCTATAGGGGTAGGTTTAGAAGAAGCACCTTTTGTCCCCTCAAATCTAGGCCCTTAGTTTATTGGTTCAACCCCTATTGTTTTCAAGAAGTTCTCCCATGAAATCTTGGGGTTTGTTTCCTCTAGGGTTTTCTCAGTTAATAACTGGATTAAAAAATGATGGGAGATAGATTGAACACTACCTCTTTTTACTTCCTTAGCCATTTTCTTCAATATGATGTAGAGAAAATTAGGGAGATTCATCTGTCAACCATGTCTAAGATGTCTTAAAAGCTTGAAGTGAACAACATGAAGCTGATTCTGACTCCCTTCATAAGTCAGGTACATGATAATATAAGTTATTGTGTGAGTCCATACTCATGGTAGGGATAATTGTTGTGTCCCTTGGCTAGTAACATTTAATGGATGGTCACCATGCACTGGAAATTCCTCCCTGGCTATTCTTGCATATTTACCCTTTGAAAATGGTTCTCCTACTACAAGCAATCCTATAACCTATGCAATTATATACTCTATAACCACTACTCTCAAACCCTTGACCACTTCTTGATCATCCTTCAAAGTTTGAGAAAATTATAGAGCTACTTCTTCTCCCAAACCATGCACCTTTGAAAAGCAATTCAACCACCCTCAATTTATGTATTGTTGGCAATTGACACTCATTCGGGTTCTAGGTGTTGTCATTGATGGCAACACACTTCATGGGAGATTTGGCAATCAAGGTAACTAGCATTCACTTCACCAACATTCAGGGAACCAACAGGCATGCAACCGACAAACTTGGAACCGGTATTCTAAGGCCAACATAGGAGATTGATCCGACAAGCATGGAAGTGGCAACGGTCATATTGTTTTATGTTTATATTTTGGCTGGGCTGACATGTCTCATATCTTTTGTAATATGATTGTAAGCTTACATAAGGCATTTGTATTTATACATGTAAATGGGTACATAAGTCAGTCTAGGATAGGTCATTTTGGAGATATGACAGATAAGAGATGTGATAGGTTATGTGATGTTATGCAAGAGAGATCTTGATTGATAGAGTGTGAATGTTAAGATCTATAATCGGTCTTGATTATTTGTCTAGAGGTTTGGGAAGAGATCTAAGTTACCAGTAAGGGAGGTTACAGTATAAACCGGTACAGATAGTTCTTAAACCAGAACTCATCTAGCATAGTAGATGTACATTCTGAGTTCAGTTTTTGTTTGTAATCCAGTACTTTTGATCTATAGTAAATGAGGCTCCTTTTGTGATGAGGAGTGTGCTCTAGGCAGTGTGCCTCCTACATATTCAGGCCCATCTTGTAATATTTATTCAGTTGTCCAGTGGATAGATATTGTGGGTCACCAATCCCATCGTGGTTTTTCCTCTTTCAGGTTTTTCACATATAAATCTATGTGTTATGGTGTTGATTCATGTGGTTACATTAATATTACTTGTTACTTTCTTTTATGCATACCGGTTAATAAGTGGATTTGTTAATAAGGCTAAAAATATTATAACCGATAAAATACTGATTCACCCCCCCTCCCCTCTTAGTGTTCTTAAATTCCAAGAATTGGTATCAGAGCTTGGTGCCTCAGAATAAGTCTAACAACTTGAGGAAGATCTTGAATCTAGAATCCATGGAGATGTCTATAGAAGGAACTTGAAGTAGCACTTGAAGACTATGATGTTGAAAGTTTGAAGAACTTGAAGCTGCAAGATGAGTTGAATTCTGCAAAGGAATTTATCCTTACCCTACAGGAGAGGTTATCATCTACTCAAGCTAAAAGGAAGGAACTCTTACAAAGTTCAGATGATGAAGAGAAGAATGCCCTAAAGGAATTATGTCAGAAGTTGAGTCAGGAGAATGGTGTCATGAAGAATGAAATGCAAGCCATGACCATGAGGATGTCCAAGGAGATTTAAGACCGGAAGAAGAATGAAGAAAATCTTGCTATATCTCTAAAAGACGGATCTAATGAATGCATTAGGTTGGCGCATGAGAATGATGCGTTGAGAACTGAATTGGTGCAATCACAAAATAATGAGCAAGAGTTGCAAAGAATGGTGGCAATCCTAAGAAGTGATCTGGATGCTACAAATGAGTACAAACAAAAGTTCAGGGTCAGTTTTGCAAAGCATGATGAATTAATGAAGGATCAAAGAGACATTGGAGGCACTAGAGGTCTTGGATTTGAGCATGGAGAAAGCTTCGGTGCTACAAATCAAGGGAATCCACCAGACAACCAAAATCAAAAATCACCGGTAAGGCAACCCAAATTTAATGGTAGATTCTTTGTTTGCAATAAGTTTGGTCATAGAGCAAGTCAAAGCAGGAATAGAGCAAATCAAAATAATAATGCAGTTCCCAGTCAATGTTCAAATTGTAAAAAGTATGGTCATAGGACAAAAGATTGTAAATGAATGTGAGATGTCATGCATGTGAAAAATTTTTGGACATATGGCTAATCATTGTAGGTCAAGGAATGATGAAGGACTCAACAAGGCAATTTAGAAGAACAATGTTACTTGCTATGCATGTAACAAAATAGGATACATTACTAAATATTACAGAAGCAAGAATAGACCGGAAAGGAATGACACATCCAATAAGAAGGGAAAGCAAAAGGTTTGATGAAATCTAGCAAGCTCATGGTAAACAGTGGGTTAGGAAGTCTAATGATCAATCGACAGAAGAAAATTCCTCGGTAACTCAACCGATAGAGTAGAATATTCCTGCACCGACAAGAAACTCATCTAGTAACTAAGGCACTAGCCTTAGGGGGAGGTAAATTAAAGATATATTTTGCATTACCCCCGGTAGTGGTCTGAAAGCTTGTTTCAGATCTTGGTGAAGTCAGTTTGGAGGATAACCAGCGCTGAGATAATGGATTTTGAATCCGGTATGATATGTTGGCATGCATGGCAGATTAAAAGGGAAAAGTTGTTTCATTTCTGATCACAATACTCAAAGCAAAGCAGAGTGAGTTTAAGGCAACCAAAGGCGATTAAAAGCATTTTCCAGCAATTTCCAGTATTTTCTGAGTGGATTTTCAAAGGTTTTCACCGACATAGGTTGAGAGGTATTTTCTTTGTTTTCAAGCTATTTTTCTGAAATCAAAATGGCTTCTAGATATGCTCCCGCTCCAGCAGATGTGTCTACCCCCATTATGGTTAAATTTAAGGATCATCCACCTCCAAAATTCAAACAATGCCCCCAAATTGCAAAAGTCAATGACTCAATCAGCACATTTTCTAGGGTTCCTGACGGAGTTCTCTATGTGCAAGATGTGACAGCCTATATTCACTATACTCTGGAGGATCTAGGATCATCGAAGATTAAATCAATGTACTTGTCCACTTTGTTGAACAAGGATGGATTGATCAAACTGGAATTTCAAATTCTGAAGGATCAGGGTTTCACCGATATTCTGGAGATGCTCGAGTTCGAGGATGAGATGATTCGATACATGTTGAGCCGAGTCCATACGGAGTTCATGTGGCTTAACTGGCCCTACAAAATCACCAAGGAGGTGATTCATGCTATCATCAGTTTACCCCAGGTCGAACAGACACTAAGAAAGAGGAAGATTTTGAACAATGAAGTGAACAAGCTAACCGGTGCCACCTTTGACAACCGGTCGATGCAGATTAGCACCATCAAAGACAAAGATGTTCAATTTGCAAGCATGGTAATCGGATACAAGGTAACTCAATCCAACCGGTTAAACTCTGTTTCTAGTTTATGTATCTACTGTGCACACAAAATAGTCAAAGAAAATGTGAAATATGATCTATGGCAGTGGATGTCAATGAATTGATTTTGAATTTGGGAAAGATTAAGGGAGAGAAAAAAGGTACATTCTGGTATGGAGATCTCATTATCTGTTTAATGCTTTTCTTTTTAAATGAGATACCGAGATCTGGTAAGAGGCAATGGGCCTTTGATATATCGGTAGGAAAACAAATTAAGGATACCTTGAGGAATTTAGGACCAGACAGAGACTCCATTATGTGGAGTTATTTCAAACCATTTCATAAAACAATGAAGCAGAGGGAAAGGATACCTAAGCATATAGTTGACAAATACTCTATCGACATATGCTTCATGGTCAAAAAGGATGAAACTTTAATGGAGGCAATGCAACCTAGAACTATCTAGGTTATTGAAATGGGCTATGAGATTGATGCTTAGATCTTGGACCTTTATGACAAGATGCTTATAGATGCCCTGATTGATGAGAAGGAGAAAACCTTTGGAACTACAAAGCAAAAATAATCTGAAGTAAAGATAGGTATTAGCAAGAAGAAAATGGAAGGACAAATAAAGAAGGTTAGACAAGCTATCTAGAAGATGTCCTCTCAGATCAAACAAATCATTGGTTTAGCAGAAACATCTCCTCTAGCAGTTGTACAGGCTTCTCCAGAAGCAGGAACTGACAAATGTGTATTGAAGAGGAAGAAACTGGAAACCTTCATTGCCCCTATTGAACCTAGTTTTGAGACTAAGGATGAACCCCCAATTATTCTTAAGATCTACATGAGAAATCAGAGGAAGAAGCCCAAGGAAGGGAAGCTGCAGAAAACCAAAGTCACTCCTCCAGTAGCTTAGAATAAAATTTTGAAGGGGAGGAAATCTACTAAGAAAATAAAACTGGTCAAGAAGTCTGCTCCCACCACCGGTAAGAAGAAGAAATAAGATCTAAATACAACTCTTAAATCTCATAAAAGTATTAAAGTTATTGGTCCTCTTTTTGTTGCTGAATTAATTGATTAAATTACAAAGGATGGTATTTTGAGTAACATACAACATTATTATGTTGATATGGATGATAAAAAGCAAAAGGAGATAGAGGAATTAGTTTTGTTATACTTAGACATATATAAGAAATATTTACTTGAGATTGAGAAGAAAATACCGACAGATTTTTATAATAAGTTAGATGCTAGGAGATTGTCTGTTATTGAGGAAGATAAACATATAAAGGTTCAGGAACTATTAACTCTTTGTGGTGATATTACTGAAGAAGAGATACAATAGTGTCTAGATTTTGCTAATAAAACAATTTTCCAAAGTAGACACCGACATGTAAGTCATATGGTGGGCAGAGTAAATGAGATAGTCAAGGAAACCCATGAGGCTTGGGTTAAGTTCTTTGTTGATAAACCAGGTTTCTTTACATCATCAGATAATTCACCTAAGTCTAACGTTCCAGAAATCTTGGTTGATGCTAAGGGTAAAGGTATACTAGGTGGAGATCCACCGGCTTTGGAACAGAAAATAACTAAGGACATTCCTCCAGCAGTAACACATGTACAAGATGTAAAGATCAACATACCGGTAGAAGGAAATCCTCCTCCAGTAATTGATGTTGATTCAATTGAAATTCATGAGGTAGAGGCGGTAGAAATAACTACACCAAGTGGCAAAGCCACTGGTGCCGAGGAGAAGGTAAAGGATGTAGTTGAACTGAAGGCAGAGGAGAAAAGTTAGGTTGAACAGACTGAAGTCAGGGTATCGGCACCTTCACTGACTATCAGTCCCTCATTGTTGGCACTTGACTCATCCAATCCAGAAGATTTTGGTTGCTTTGAGAATAAGAATATTGAGCAACTGAGCAATTTTGAATTGATGTTTGATGCAACTCATAAATTGAGGAAGGAAGGATCAAAGGATAAGCAGGTTATTGAGAAGGCTATTCCAATTAGCAGCTTGCACCGGAATGCAAGATAGATTAGGTTGCAAGTCCATCTGGTAAGTTGAAAGGTTTGACTGAGCACATTGCAAAAGAGTATAAAACTCTTTAACAAGTGTTAAACGGACAATTGGTGGAAAGATATAATGCAGCTAGGACGGTCACCTATGATAATATGATCACATCTAACAAAGCCAAGCTAACAGATGATATGAGAAGGATTGATGAAGCTCTTCATGAATATATTTGTATATACCAGTCTTGCACTAACACAACCAAACTAACAGTAGACCTAGATAATAAAGTTAAGGTAGACAAGGATATGTTGGAACAACTTGTAGTTAGTTTTGATGGTACTGAATCATTGACCAGCTTTGTTGATGGTTAATTTTTTCTTTTTAAGTCTGAAATTTCAGCCCTAGAGAAGGAAAAGGACAAGTTAATCCGGCGAGCCAGAGAATTGAGAGGTTTGGTAAGTCCTCAGCTTAATACTTTGTTACTTCATAAGCAGGAATGTATAGACCAGATGAATATGGCCACACCTACAACCCTAACAGAAGAAGTATTGCACGTGCACTTACATTCTAAATGGGTTTGTATCAATTTTGGGAACTTTAAAATCCAGCTGGGATACTTATTTGGCATTTTTGAAGGGTGCTTATCTAGATATTTTCAAGTACTTTTAGATCCAGTATTCATAGTTTTGATTTGTACAGAATTTCATTTCTTATTTTTTTGCCCTGGCCTTTGGCATTTCTATCAAAGGGGCAGAGTTTGGATGTGAATAATGTTAAGGGACATAAGAAATGATGTACAGCTTAGGGGGAGTAGCCTTCTAAGACCAGCTTTAGGAGATCAGATTATGGACAAGAACCGGTACAACACTTCAACGATCCATTTTTCACATGAGTGTTGCCATCAATGCCAAAGGGGGATATTGTTGGCAATTGACACTCATCTTGGTTCTAGATGTTGTCATTGATGGAAACACACTTCATGGGAGATCCAACAATCAAGGTAACTAGCATTCACTTCACTTGCATTCAAGTTACCGATAGGTATGTAACCGGCAAAATTGGAACTGGTATTCTAAGGCCAACATAGGAGATTGATCCAACAAGCATGGAAGCGACAGCGGTCATATTGTTTCATGTTTATATTTTATTTAGGCCATCATGTCTCATATCTTTTGTAATATGATTGTAAGTCGACATAAGGCATGTGTGTTTATACATATAAATGGGTATATAAGTCGGTTGAGGTTAGGTCATTTTGGAGATATGACAGATAAGAGATGCGATGGGTTATGTGATGTTATGTGAGCAAGATCTTGATCGATAGAGTGTGAATGTAAAGATATGTAATCGGTCTTGATTATTCATCTAGAGGTTTGGGAAGCAATCTCAGTTACCAGTAAGGGAAGTTACAGTATAAACTGGTATAGACAATGCTTAAACCAGAACTCATCTATCATAGTAGATGCACATTCTGAGTTCAGTTTTTGTTTGTAATCTAGGAATTTGGATCTATAGTCAGTGAGGTTCCTTTTGTGATGAGGAGTGTGCTCTAGGAAGTGTGCCTTCCTGCATGTGCAGACCCCTCTTGTAATATTTATTTAGTTGGCCAATGGATAGATATTGTGGGTCACCAATCCCACTGTGGTTTTTCCTCTTTGAGGTTTTCCACATATAAATCTTTGTGTTATGGTGTTGATTCATGTGGTTGCATTAATATTACTTGTTGTTAGTTTCTTTTATGCATACAGGTTAATAAGTGGATTTGTTAATAAGGCTAAAAATATTATAACCGGCAGAACACTGATTCACCCTCCCCCCTCTCAGTGTTCTTGGATTCCAACATGTATAAGGGTTCACAATCTTTTTCTTCTAGGATTAGAGCATGCTCAACTAGTTTGTGATGAACTGGAGAACCTCTCATCTTTGCGAATTCTCTTCGCTAGCAAATGCAATTTAAAACCTAATTATTCTTTATAACTTCAAATTTTCACCCTTCGACTTCAGTTTCACATGAGAAATATTGGCTTATTTTACAAGTTTCAAAAACTTTATAAGACAAACAATAAAAAATAGGGGTGTGGAGAAATAGATGACTTAATAGCTTAAACCTTGGGGTACAAGTTTCATCATTTCAAATGCATTATCAAATTTGATTTGACTTATCATTAAACTCAACTGATGTGGATTATGACAAATTTTGTGAGTATGAAAAAACTAGCAAATTACACCCCCAACTTAAAATGATGCATGTGTCCACACATGTGGGAGAGTAATAAATTTGAATGCAATAATAAATACGTAATCATAAAAAGGTAAGAAAAAGATTGTAATTTAAATAATCATGAATTGAAAGATCTCATACTTACCTTATGTTGGAGATGATAGAATTGGCACATTGAGTTTATATTAGGCACATGTTAGCTAGAGTTGCAAAAAGTTGTAGATGACTGTGATGTAAGAGTGAAAGACGGGGTAATGGGATGAGGTAGAAGTGACATGAAATGACAACGAAAAGAAAGATATCCACATGAACGTGGAATCTTTATTATGAAAATGCAATACATTTTTATGAAACACAAGGTGAACCCAGAGGATCACCTTGTTCAGCTATAAGACAACTCTTACTTTGGAATTCTGCAAACTGTTGCATAAAGTCTTATTTTCTTGTTGTCTTATACTAGAGATGTAGATTATGCATATTGACTAGCAGTTTAAATTTAACAACTCCATTGGAATATACTTCTACAACCTCGTAAAGACCCAACCATCTAGTTTGAAGTTTTCCCAGATTATCCTTGTACCAAGAGTCATATAGTAGAGCCCAATCTTCTAGATGAAATTTCTTGGTTCTGATATACTTATGCCATTTTGTTCTCTGCTATTAAATTAATGTAGTGTGTTGCAGGGCAGATTTTCTCATTTCATCTAATACATTGAGCTACATTATTCTGTCTATTTGTGCTTGTGACAATTTCGTACCTAGTTCCAAGGCGGTTCCAAGGTTGTTCTAAGGGTTTTATGTTCAAATTCCACAAGCATCATTGTTGTCTTGCCATATACCAACTCAAAAGGAGTAAAGTTCGTTGTTTTCCATGCTGTCCTATAGGCCCATACTACTTCTAGTAAGCGGTTTGCCCAATCCGTTTTATGCAAGGCTACTATTTTGGTGAGAATAGCCTCAATTTTTCTATTAGTTTTTGCTTGCCCATTGGATTATGTATGGTATGCAGTGATATTTTTATGTCTAATGTTATACTCTTCCACCAAAGCTTCTACTAAATTAGAGGTGAAATGAGCACCTTGATATGTTACAATTTCTCTAGGCACTCCATATCTTGTAAAAATATCCTCATATAGGAATTTTGCAACTCTATTGTCTCTTTCATGCTTCATAGCCTTAACTTCAATGCATTCACTCAAGTAATTAATGCACACCAAGATGTAGGACTTACCATTTGATGGTGGATCAATAGACCCTACAAAATCCATACGCCATTTATCAAAATGTGATGATGCAGTGGAATTTCATTAGATCGAGTTGGTCTCCCCATTCACTAACATCTATCAAATTTCCTTGTATATCTCATTGCATCCTTATGAAAATGAGGCCACTAGTATCTTGTATTCAAGATCTTCATTGTTGTCTTTTTAGCAGCAAAATGACCACCACAGGGCTCATCATGGCAGGCATGGAGAATATCATATGTTTCATCATCCCTGATGCATCTTCTCATCACATTGTTTGGTCTTGTGTAAAACAAGAACCCTTATATCAATGTAAATGGAAAATGTTTTCTATTATCATCAATTTTCCTCTTTGGTGAAAAATGTGATGGGACTTTGCTTGCTACCAAATAATTTCCAATAACTACATACCAGGGTGTGTTGATGCTAAAAGCAAATAGATGCTCATCTATAAATGAGTCATTAATGGTAGGTTCTCGTGGATTACTTGTTAATCTAGACAAAAAGTTTGCTACAACATTTGCTTTTCCTGGCTTGTCTACAATTGTAATATCAAATTCTTGCATCAAGAGTAACCATCTAGCAAGCCTTCCTGAGATAATAGGTTTGTTAATTATATGTATTATTGCAACATGATCAATATGGAAAAATACCTGATAGCCGGTGATATAATGTTTGAATTTTTTCAAAGCATAGATAACAACTAACATTTCCTTTTTCATAGAAGTGTAATTTAACTCTGCACCTTGGAGATTTTTGCTAATGTAGTAAACTGCACTTTCAACAAATCCTTTTATACCCAAGACTGCTCCTACTACATAGTTTGAAGCGTCTGTGTGGATATGGAATGGAAGAGCCCATCGAGGCCTGCTAAGGACAGGGGCTTGAGTCAAAACAACCTTTAGATCCCGAAATGCCTTATCACATGCTAGTGTCCATTGAAAGTCTGTATCTTTGAGTAAAAATCTATATAATGGTCCTACTACTATGCTAAAATTCTTGATAAATATTCTATTATAACCAGCATGGCTAAGAAAACTTATAACATCTTTTTACTTAGTAGGAATTGGTGGGTTTTTTATTACTTCTATATTGGTGGCATCCACTCGAATACCTTTAGCAAAGATGAAATGTCCTAGTACTACTCCTTCATGCATCATGATGAAGCATTTTCATTGTTGAATGAGGGATTATGATCTTTGCATCTCTGTAAAACCTTACTTAGTTTATCTAATGACTCTTGAAAGGAGTCTCCATAGGTGGTCAAGTCCTCCATGTATATTTTCATGCAGTTATGAGAGATATGTAAGAAAATAATAATCACCACCCTTTGAAAATTTGTTGGTGCATTGCATAGGCCAAATGGTAAGACAAAATATGCATAAGTCCCTCATACGCAAGTGAATGTGGTTTTCTCCTGATTTTCTAGAGCTATTTTTATTTGATTGTAGCCACTGAAACCATCAAGAAATAAAAAGTATTTTGGCTTGCCAAATAATCTAAAACCTAGTTTATGAAATTTTAATGGTAAGTAGTCCTTCTTAGTTGTTGTATTTAGTTCCCTATAGTCCACACAAACTCGCCATTTACCTCCCTTTTTAGGAAAAATGACCAAGGGGGATACCCATTCACTATTTGAAATCGGATAAATAAAACCTAGATCTAACATTTTTTGTAGTTATGCTTTGACTATCTTTGTCATTGCAAGGTTGACACTTCTTTGTGGTTGTCTAACTCGTATAATTGGTCTACTATCCTCCTTGATGTATATCCTATGTGTGCAAAGTTTTGGATCCAAACCCTTCATATCAGTGTAGTCCAAAGCACATGCATCTTTATGTGACTGTAACAATGCAACTAAGGACTTCTATTGATCTAATGTAAGCTTGTTGTTGATGTTCAAATGTTTTTCTAGTGAAACTCATATTTTCTTTGTTAATTAAATCATGGATGCTTCATTAATACTTGGCATTTTGACTTCATGAGGTAACAATGTGTTATCCTTGTTTTTGTTTAAGGTGAAAACAAGATAACCCCCTATGAATTTTTGTAAAATTCAACCTCATTTCTCTAAGAGTTAGTTTTTTGAGGTGTTTTATTCACCTCATTGGTCTCAAATACTTTTTATTCATTTTTGAAATCTTGTTTTGTTAGTTAAAATTCAAAATTTAAACTTAAAATAAGTTTTTCCTGTTTTGGTGCAAGATCATATTCTAAATCCGATTTTACACCATCTTACGTTAGTTAGGTGTAAAGTCAGACCTAAAACTATATAGTGCATCGGATAATCTGAGAGGTGTGATTTAGACTTGTAAGTCTGACTTAAACCTCTTTTGGTCTAATGATGTAAATCGGACTTACAAATTTGAATTACATCATTATTATGCACAATTTGCATTTAATGTTTTGCAAAATGTTTAATTTTCTTTGGGTTTCTTCTTCTTTCCTTTTATTTTGATTTGATTCATTTATTTCATTTCATTGTTTCTTGGAGTAATTCACAGCTGCAAAGTTCATTTTGCTTAGGCCGAAAGTGTTTTTCTTACGGTATGGAATTCTTCCCTATTTTTCTCACACTTTCATATTTCGCCTTTGATTTTAATGGCTTTCTTGGCAGTGAAGGCTAGGATAATAATCCCAATATACACCCAAGATACATTTGGGTGTATATCGTTATTATGATCCCACCATGTATCTTTGTTTTTATTTTATTTGATGCCCTAGTTTGGTGTGATTCGGGGTTGTAAACCCAACACACATCAAAGCCCTAGCTTCAATGTGTGTCAAATTTACCCTTGACTCACATTGCTACTTTCCTATGCCCTTCCCAAGCGGTGGGTGGGGCTGTGACCCCGCCATGGACCAAAATTTTTCTCGATGGTGCATGTCAAGGCCATGGTCTTGTCATACACCTTTCCTTTGCATGTTTCATTTTCTAAGTGATTTGCATAGGTGATAGTCAGGGTTGTATCCCCGACTTGCACCACGATAACTTCTGAAGTGTAAGTCGAGGATACAAGCCTGACTAGCACCTTGTGTATTTTATTTTGTGTTTTTTGCAATAGTGGATATCGAGCTTATGACCTCGATATGCCCCTAACTTTTTGTTTGCTTTCCTCAAGTGCATATCGGTACTAATCGGACTTATAAGTCCGATTTGTACTAAATACACACACTTGAAAATTAAGAATATAAAATTAATTTGCACTCAATTAGAGGCTTTTGTTCTATCAATTGGAATTTTATAATCCTTGTAGGGAGGCTAATTAGCTTGAATATTGTGATGACCTTTTCAAATATTATAGTACAATCATATTCAAATGATGGAGCCATAACTGAGAAAAAGAGCAATGAAGTTTAAGAAGCAAGACCCGCATCCGGTCTTTCCTCCTTCATCTGTGTCATCAAACATTGACAACATAAGAGATACAGAGCTAGTGCACGTTTATCTAGAGGATCTCTTGAAAATATTTAGAGAGTTGCCAATGTCATACAAAATGGAGCCTACTATCAATAGTGGAATTCATTTGGTTGTATCCTTTCCTATGTCAGCATAGAACCCTGAATTTGATTTAGCCTTAGCTAACCGGTATGATCCAGTGAGCAGGTTAGTAAAGGATGCAGAGGGAAGGAAGACTCTCATCAAGATTGATGTGGATTTCTTTGACACTATTTTCAAGTTTCCACTTATAGATCAATATGCCAATATTTACATGCAATTAGCAATAACCTATTATGATAATAATTCAGACAAATGCAATAGAAATATCAATGAGAATTGGTTGACGACTCCAAGGCCCAGAATTGCAAGGTGGCCTGAGACCATTCACCAAAGTGACTTCATTGAGTAGAAAAATGATTTGATTACTCTTCTTAGCAGAGTAAATGGACTTCTAGTATCTGTCACTTACATAAGTGGATGTATCAATACATTCACATATTCTAGAAAAATAAGAAGAAAATATACTAGGGTAAATAGATTGTTGATGTCTTGGGTGAATAGTTAACCAAAGTTCCTAACACCTTGAAGATCTACATGACTTCATATCTTGTAAATGAAAATTCCTCAATGAGGCTAATTTTCCAGAGTTATCTACCACATGAGATAGGAGTCAAGTTCATGTTTATCAGTATTTCACAAAGTTGACTCTCAAGGAGAGTTTACATCATGTCAGGAGGGTCAATGATGCTTCCTTCGCTCAGTACATGTGTATGTTTGATAAATAAATTCAGAAGAAGAGAGCATCAGATGATTCCTAGAATGTAGTTAACCAATATGGATGTAGCTTTTTTCAATTCCCTACATTCACATATATCAAGATTGGATGCTTTGATGGTGAGCCTTTTATGCTTCCTAGGTACCCATCTAATAAAATAATTCTCATGGATTTGTCTAGTCAAATGATAGCAATGCATGAATGACAATCTGGTTCTCACAAGACTGGTCTCAAGTTCTCCATCACCATTGGGAGATATTCTATCAATTCTATCTACAAGGCCTGAGCCATGGAAGAGGAAATGAGGAGGGTAACAATGAAATTCTTCAAAGCCAAGAAACATTTTGACTACAAAGGCATGAAGAACAAATTAAAGAAGAGCTACAATCATGTCCGCTGGGTAGAAGATGTGTGGATTGATTGCAGAACCGAAGAGGATATCAAGAAGCTTGACTAATATCGTCCGACATTAGAACAAATTGGAACCTCGATCTTGCTGATATCCTTGAGGATCTCAAGGATGATGGAGACATCCTAGATCCCATGTATGAAAAGAACAAAGTTGTTAGATCACCTTTGCTTCTTATCGAATGGTCTCAAAAGGAAAGTATTTCAATAAGTGCTAAGTTTCAAAGAATTCATGCAAATACCAATGTTTGGTTATCTTTGAAAGGTGTCCAATTGAAACCTTTCGAATTTGGATTTAAAGATGATATTGCAGGTCCTATGGGAAACACTTATGAATTGAGAACAAAGAATATGCATGACACAACATCTCTGAAAGCTCCCAAGTTTAAGTTCATAGTTGGAAAGGTAAAAGTGAAGGTAAATCATTAGCCCAAGAGACTCAAACTCATGATTGATTTGATGGAGAATTTCTCGAGGAATAAATTGAGAAAGTAGAAGAAGAAGACTCAAAAAAGGAACAAGAAGAAGAAGAACTTGATGAGGAGGGATTACCATAAATGCCAAGTACTTCCCGGTCTCAAGAGACACAAGAGGTTGTTCCTCCTAAATCTTGTGATGCTACAGGTAATACTTTAGTTTCAGTTTCTAACACTGTTCCTTTTGGTTCAACTATCTCATATTAATCTCATGCTCATGTGATCCATATCATTCCTTCCACAACTACCAATGAGTCTGACCTTGACACACCTCATGATAACATTCAAAGTGTTTTTCTTCCTAATTCGTTTGACGTAATTTCTTCCATGTTGGAAGATTTTGATAAGTTTATGGCAGAAACTCAACTTCCTCCTAAGGTTTTTGATGCTCAAAATCCACTTTCCATTGTTACATACACTCCACCCATAGTTAACACAAGCATTCGGTCTCAAGAACTAACATCACAAGTATTAACCTTGGGAGTGAATGATGATACACCTTTGTCACCTTGGCTAGTGTCTAACACTCCCAAGAGAAAAAAAAAATCCATCTCTCTAGATGACTTTGACTTGAGTTAGTTGGTTCCTATTAAGCCCAAAGGTACAAAGAAGGCAAGGACTTTATCCAGGGTAAAGGTGGATAAATAAAAGAACAAATATGTAGAAATGGAAATTCCTCCTCCAGACAAAGATTTGGATAAAGTGGAACCCAAGGATTATTACATCAACAGAATAGGATTAGGTAAGAAGACATATGAAGGAGTAGTGGAAGATTCTCAAGCATCTTTTGAATATCTTGTGACAATGTTCAATAAAGAAAATTTCAAAAGGACAAATTGAAGAAATGGGTGGACCAACTTACTGATATCTTGATCAAGATAACAAAGTCATCATAGATAATTGAATCGGTCACCTCATTAGTTGATGAACATATCATCAAGTTTGAGCTGAACAAGTCAATTTGCATGGGCGATCAGTTGGTGATTGGATGGATAGGAAATTGAGTCAATGTATACATCTTTTATGTTGTACAATTACTTTGATCAATAATCTTGAAGATGTAAAATCTGAGATGGATAAAACTTTGGATATGTTCTCAAATTAATTAGACACGTGAGAAGAACTTTGACTCCTGGTTGAAGTCACGTTGAAGTTAGAAAATTTTCAATTGGATGTTCTAGTTGATAATGGAGTAATTCCTTCAAGGAATGTGTATATTGAACAGAGGGAGGTATTGGAACATCAAATGAACACCCTAGAAGTACTTATCAAAGATATAAGAAAAGCTAAAAAGGAATGTGATGACAAAGGAAAAGACATCATTGAAAAGATATCAGTACTTCCTTGTACATTATTGATGAAAATCAAAAGCCTCTTCAAAAAGATGTTATTGTCAAAGAGTTTAGTTTACTTATTGGGAAAGAGGTGGACAAAGAAGTTTTCTTGTTATCTTCAATTGATAAGTTGATAGAAATTCAAATCAATCTGGATGATTTGGCTTCTCTTTTGAAGAAGTATAAGAAATGCTACATGAGCCTCAAAGATTCCATCACTTGGGTCAAAGTCATTACAAGTCATACCAAGGGACCTAATGAAGAACAAATGAAGGTAGTTCTACAAAAATTCAAGGAGTTCATGAAACATGATCAAAATGGAGTATGTGGAAACACTTAGTATTTTTCACATTATAGAAGTTATAGATGAATTTTTGTAATAAGACTTTGACACCTCAAGTGCCATTTTGTATCTAATTTTTTACAACTAGAGTATGCACAAGTTCTAAGTCAAATAGGACTCTTCTTTGATTTAGTCATAGTTTTCCTAGATTATCTCATTGCACCTAACCTATATATATGACATTGATTATTGTAATTTTTATCTTTAATCATATGCAACAAAACTCTGCCAAAGTGAAGAGTAAAAGTGAAACTTTGTGTTCATATTGTTGTTTTGCAAACTTGATCAAATAAGAAGAAAACTTTGGCATTCAAACTTTTTGTTGGATTCATTGTGTTTATGGTGAGAGAATTCTTACTAAAATCTTGTTTTGATTAAGTAAAGATTTTGTGGAAAGATATTGTTAAAGAGTAGAATAAGTGTTGGCTTGTGAAATTTGTGCTATATTTCAGCTCAGCTCTTGTTTATTAGAATTAGTAATTAGTGAAAAACATAACATTTTGAAGACTTTGAGCTTCACCTTGTTATTTTAAAGAAAGTTAGCTGAATTCAAAGGCTTTGTGCTTCTTTTTTTCATCTTGGTAGAAGGAGATAATAACTTAAAGACTTTGAGCTTCATATTGTTATTTTGAGAAAATATTATCAAAAGTTGTAATAAGGAATTAAGATAAAGACTTGTCTTTTTCTTTGATTTTACTAATTGACATGATGGGTTACAAAAGTTATTTGAAGAAAGGTTGATAGGATAATAGTGATTGGCAAGACTTTAAGCTTGAACACTATTTTCTCATCCAGAGAAGCAACGAGGGACTTTGAACCTTCATGGAAACTTTGCTTCTTTATTTACATTTTTATTCACATACTTTAAGTTATTTCTTTGTAACTTTGAAGTTCTATTAATAATTATTACTTTGCAATTTAAATTCTTTCCTGAAAAAAGATGAGAGAATAACATCTATTCTAAAGAGAGAATAGGATGATATATTGCCCATGTTTAGATTATAAATCATATTGTGTATTGTATTCTAGATTAAGAGAGTAGTAAACAAAAAGGGGGAGACCTCCCTTATAAATTAGTAGAGATTTAATCTCTCATATTGTGGTTGAAACCACAATTTTGTAAACTTCCCCAATTTGCAAAATTTTCAACCAACATAATGTATGCAAAAGATGTGATGTTAAAAGATATGTAAATATAGCAGATTTAGGCAACAATGTCTGCAAGGGACATGTAGGACTTTCTAGACAATTGTCTATGCTATCTCCTAACTCAATCATTTTGTAAAACTTGAGACAATACTTGATCATGACCTTGGACTTGCATAAAGGGACTTCTATCAATCATCATTAGTGTTGCTAAAGAATTTGCCTCTTCTTCTTGTTCATCACGTAACTCTAGCCAAATATGCTTATTTGCCTCCTCATGTGGTCAAGCTAGAGGATATAAAATGAATTTCTTGGTACTATCCCCACTGGAAATAGTCATATCCACAAATCTGCAACTTATATAGGCATCAGTTGTGGCTAACCATGGCCTTCCCAAAATTATTGGATATCCACCTAGAGTGGCTTTAGGGGATAAAATCATGAAGTCGACAGGGTACTCCTAGGAGTTCTAAGTAACAGCAATGTCTTCCATTATGCCATCTAGTTTGACAATAGAGTTGCTAGCTAATTGAAGGACAATAGGGTTAGGTCTCATATAGGTAAGACCAAGGTGTTGCATTGTATCCTTAATCATCACATTGGTAGCAACTCCTAGGTCAATAAGTACATTTTGTACAGCTATACCATTAATAGTTACTACAACTACTGGACTACCAAGATCAAAATATTTAGGCACAACTAATTTTACTAACATGATATCTGCCAATTGCCCCATTACATGGAATGTTGTTGGACCTTTCTTTTTCCTTCTTGGCTTCTTGAGGCATGCATCCCTTATTTCTTTACTATAAATAGGTACATCTTTGATATCTTGAAATAAAGGTATTTTGACACACATGTGCTTTAGTTGAACCAAGAAGTCAAAAGATGGTTCTATCTTGGGCTCAATAGATGCCAACCTCTAAGGAAATGGTGGCAACAGATCTATTTCTTGAGTTGGTTCAAGATTCCTTGTTTGATGTCCTTGAAGAAGGGGATTTTGTGAAGATGGATTGTTAATTGTGTTCTCTTCTTCTTCTTCTTTTGTAGGGAGTTCAGTTAAAATAGGAGGAGTGGGTGTTGGAAAGGTTATTCTTGAATGCAAGTGCATATCACTTATGTTCACAACATATGAAAGATATGGGATAGAATCTGTGAAATAAGCCTATTGCTGTAGTGATCTATTATTAGGATTGGGTCCAGGCTCAATTGATAATTGAGTAGGCTTGTATGCATTGGTATGTGCATTTGCAAGAGGCATAATAGCTATTTTATTGCGTGGAACTTGTGGTTGTAGGTAACGGTTGTCTAATTGAACCATTGATGTCCCCCTCTCCTTTGCAGTGGTTGCTGCTAGTTTCCTAGTAGTGGTTACCACTAAGGAGGAGGATTAGGATTCTAATAATTGGGCCAAGGATTTTGTTGGTAATTCCATGGTTGAGTTTCAAAATTACTAAAATTTTAAGGGTATCAGGATTTCCATTGATTATTAAGTGCATAGGAAATTGAATAAGGACCATTGAAGGGTAAAGGATTAGGAGGAATACCTTGTCTTGGAGCCAATGGCCTCCTTTGTGCAATGTAGAAAATATTCCCTTCATCACCCTCCATTAGCTTTAATTATGGTTGCACTTGCTTACTTTCTATATTGGCTATCTTCTTACTTCTGCAGTCTCTCTTCTTTTGTCTGCTATCAAGATAGTACTCGACCAACATTGTGTTTGCCTCATCATACTTCTTCTTGGCTTTAAATGTGTCCAATTGTGTCACTATGTTGTTGATTATGTCTTGTTTAAAATTATTTAGCAAATGTGTTATCTCCATTCTTGAAACTCTTGAAGTTTTCTTGTTTATGCCAGGTGTGTAACCTCTAGTCTTTTTATGAGCAACTTTGGAATAATTTTCATCAAGCTTATTTATATCACCCCAATTAGCTTGGGTGATATCTCCTCTCCCCATAAGGTCCAATGCATCCATGAATTCATCATTACCTTTGAGAAGATTAACTTTTGTGAGTCTTCACTTAATGCATTATGCTTAGATTTCTTGAAGCTAAACAAGAACCTTTCAACATAGTCCTCTAGACTCTCATCTTCCTTTTGTGACATCCTAAAATGTCATCTCCACGCATATCACTACCTCTACAATAATCCTTGTACTTCTCAAGGAATTTTTCCTTCATCGCATCCCAACTGGTCATGGTATCAACACCTAGACTCATGAACCATCTGAGAGCAGATTCCTTCAATCCTTCAATGTGGCAGGAAACAATTTGAGCTTTCAAGCATCAGTAGTGTAGTCATGGCTCCTACATAAGATATCAAATTCAAACAAAAAGGTTTTTGGTACTTCTTTCACCAAACCATAAAATTTGGGAAGAGTTGAAGTAGAAATATTTGTGAGATTAGGAAGCTAATTCTGGTCGGGTATATGTCACTCAAAAGTGGGTTGAGCATAATTAGCTTGGGTAGCCATATTTTCTTGATAGATAACAAGATGACAAGGATTTTCAAGGTGTTGCTCAACAGATGACTTTTGAGAAGGTGGTTTAACCAATCCCAAATCCTAAAAAAGGTCAGCAAATAGATTTATTTCATATCCATCAAAAGGGTCAAATTCTTGGTCAGATTGTTGATCTTCAAGATTAGGTTCATTTGGAAGGAATCTCCCATCTTCATCCCTTCTCCTTCTCCTATGCATGCAATTTTCACTCAATTCCATCATGCCCATTGAGAGTTAATATGATGGTTTTAATTTGTCTATGTCTAATCTTGTTGCTTATGAAAACAAAAAATTCTATTTTTATAGAAATGCAATAAAAACTTCTTTATTTCTCAAACAAGCTCTTAGCTTGATACCATCCCCGACAACAATGCCAAAAAAAGTTGGTCTCAAACAATGACTAGATAACCGGGCATTACACCTAAACTTAGAGATATAATATATTTATTGAGTAGCCATCAAATTTCATTATTAAAGCTCATTTATCTTATCAAACCCAAGGACGTGAAACTTGAAATGGAACATCACTATTTGTTCACTAAGAGATTTTAGGAGTTATGCTATCTTAACTTTAAACAACTGAAGTGCTAAAATGAGCATTGCAAGGAAAGTACTCCTAATGTTTATTGTTTGCATTATATCCCAACTAAAATTGGTCTTGAAATAATAATCATTTTAACTAACAAAAACAACTACACTACTCTGCTTTGGCTGGAGGAACAGTCAAAGAGCTACAATCTTGTGGTTGCAGGAATTGTCAATAACTAAATCTACCAAAAACAAAATGATGTAACTAGAAATAAATAAGTAGAAAGTATACACATAAAATCCTCACCAAGTGGGCCCCCTTGGATGATTCTTCTCAACTATTAATTGTAATCTCAAACTATACACACATAATCACATCGTTGCTCATGCTGATAACAAAGAGAGCTAAACTGTATCTTTATTCAAATACTTGAAAAATAAGTAGAAATTGTATGCTTTCTCTAACAATTTCTTTTAAGAGGGACTGGGAGAACTTATAGAAAACAAAGACTTAACTTCCTTACTACAATAGCCACTCCACTTCTAACATTTAGGAGGGATTTTATTGAAAACTAGAAACTAGGAGTTTGAAACAGAGTAGAACTCTATTTTTACATTATGCATCTCCATCCTAGTCCTATATTCGGTCTTCTAGCAAACTGCAAATTAATGAAAATTTAACTACCTTATAATTGATTAGAGGAGTCTCTATATTGTGACAATAGTTGGATGGTCGCATACAACAATTTTGACTCCTTGTTTTGCTATCCATGACTCCTTCAAAGTTCTGCCACATCCTGGTATTTACATTTACTCCATCTTAACAACCTAGACCTATTTTTGCATCAACTGCATCCATTGAGGTTAACATACAAGGATCCTAAGACTAGGAACATAAGAAGTTCCTCCAACATTATGACTTTAAAAAGGTTATAAACACAAAGTTCATGTCTTTAAAATGTAAGATAAAGTCCCAAAACTACTCAAAATTTTTGAAATAAAATACTATAAAATGGGTTCATCACTTAACCAAATCCTAATCTCCATCCCCAAATCCCTAAATACTAGTGACAACTCCATCCCTAGACTATCTACATAATTGTTTCAGCACGAGATCAAGGCGTAAAATATATAGTTCTAGTTTGTATCTATGTTTAATGTAAATTTTTTGGTGGGTACACAACCCTTTCTAGGGTCAATGTCCCACATGGTTTCTCTATGGTTCCTTCCCATGATGGTAGTGTTGGCATTTGCATGAAGATTGCATTAATGATATGTTATGTTGTCATTGATGTCAATTATCCGATAATGATATTGTTGATGTTGATGTTATTGTTGATATTGTCTTGTAACTGGTAGGAAGAGCTTTGTGAAGGACATTGTAAACTGATATGTAAGTTTGTGAGTTGAACTAGTAACCTGTGTAAGAGGTTAAACCATATCTATGTAATGTAACTGGTAAACCCTACTAGTTGTTTTTGTTAAACCCTAACCGATTAAGGTTGTTGGATTGGTTATGATGGTTTATGATCTGATGTTGAGCGGTAATGATGGTGACACGTATGGTCATTATATGAAGACAAGTTCAAAATGTTTTTGCGCATTTGTTTGTCTAGGGAATGAGAAAAGTGTATTGCATCTAATGCAAAGTGTGTGATGAGTTACTGAGCTCGATGAAGCGGTAATCAAGGAGCGGTTGAGGTTTTCTTGATTGATGTGTAGAGATTGCTATGAATTCCAACAGTCATACTTGTACCGACTTGTTTGTAATCTCGATGAGAGAATTAGGTTTTTGTTGTGTTACCAACCTAATTGATTTGTATTTAAGGTCGATGAAGTTGTTTTATTTAGAGTTGGCAAGAGTTGGCAGAAATCCGTTGAGTGTGTGGTTGCCAAACTGGATGATGAGTCTGTAGTTTGAGTAAAGGCGGATAGGAGCTTAAAAGGATCTGATCAAGCAAGTGTAGTGCTATTCAGACAAATCAAGCAAACTCTTGTTGTTTTCTAACAATTATAGCAGAATTGAAATCCCCTAACCAGGTAAGCTCTAACAAGCTTGGTTACTTATTAAATCCTCTAAAAAGGTGATCCATTAGATTGGATTTTCAAATCCTCTACTGAGTTACTCCTTACAGGGTACTTGCTTCTAACAAGGCATTTGTAGTCAATCCCTTAACCGGGTGATTCCTAATAGGATTAGTTCTTAACAAGACTTTTGTAAAAGCTTTAACAGGCTTGGCTCCTAACAGGGTGAACTTCTGAAGAGTTTAGATATTACCTTATGAGTCCCATCTCACTGTGGTTTTTACCTATTTGGGTTTCCACGTCAAAAATACTTGTGTCATGTTGTGAATGTTTTTGTGGTTATGATCTTATGGTTGATTTGATTAACTACTTAACTATTCTGATAAGGCATGATAATCGGAAGCATTAAGAAATGGAGTATGTTGACATATGATAAAGCACTTGGATGTTTACAAGGTTAATGTTGTTTACTGTTAAGTTGTTGTAACAGTCAACCAGTTTTCTTATGAGTATTGATCTTGACAGTGGTATTTCATTGATAAGCTTACTTTGTGTGATTAAGATTGAGATTGGGAAAGTTTGTATCAGTTTCTCTATTTACGGATTCACCCCCCCCCCCCTCTCAGTAATCTACTGAATACTTATTCTTTCATCATACCATCAGGTAGCTCTATAGAAAAAAGGCTCAAGGTGTCCTTCTACTTATGGCTAAAAAACTATGTCGTATTTCCTATGATTTACATCACCCTTGACCCGTTATCATTTGTAAAATTTTCATCAATATAAATAGTTTCCAAAATCATCACACACGCCCAAACCCTAATGGGGTTTTCTAAAGTTTAATTAAATGAATGTTAGTTTATTAAAAAAATTATTTTTAGGTTACCGATCCAAGGTGGATTACCCACCCCTTGGATTTTAACTTCCAAATGACCCTTATTTCCCCTTGATGATTTATAGGGATGACGCCACAAATCTCATTGTTGCAGCTTTATTAGGTGTTAAGTGCAGTAGTTCAACACTATGACATTACCCGTAAGCATGACCCAGAGGCACCATAGATATTGAACGTTGCTAATTTTTTGTTGAGGAGAGAAATAGAGAACCCTTCCCATCTTAGGCTATTACAAATGAGCTCTCAATTCACATATTCCACCACTATGAGCCCTATTTTTAGAAGCCTTAAGACTATTGATCATTTCCATAGTGTGGTACAAGGTAAAATATCATGTCTAAAGTTACCAACATGTATCATCTTGGGTATGGTTAAATTGGTTCAAGTTAAAAGGTTTTTAACATTTGAAGTAAGGGGAAAGGTTAGCCCTTATTTCACTATGCCCCTACACGTCATCTTATGAGATTGGAATGTGCATACACAATTCTATGGTATTTTAGCACTTGTGCCTACACTATTAAAAATACTCCTATTTGAATAATATAGGTTTTTGGTTTGTTTAGTGTGTCTTTCTTGTGAAATACCAATGAAACCAATTGGCCTTTATACCCTAAAAATATTGTCATTAGCCATTTTGCATTCATTTCTTGGGTATGTATTGTTGCCAAATTCAAAACAACCAATCTTTCCAAGTAAATTTCATAATTTCCTCAAAAAAAATTCTCAAAACGTATTATGCCATAATTGTTTACTAAAATTGTGCTTATGTCACACCTAGTCGTGCAATGGTGCCCTATACCTATGTAATTATTTTTGTAATCTATGCAATTGCACTTTGTATTTCCACAATTTTATCTGATACTTTCACAATTGCTTCATGTAACTGCATGATTATTCATTAATAATATGAAATTATGCTTTATTCTTGCGCATGTATCATTAGAGTCTGATCATTTATCTTCGCATATCACACTACTATCCATAGAAAAGTAAATCAAATAGTTGTCTTAGCCATTTATAGAATCTTAAGTCAAACAATAAATAGTATTCTTACATATATTGTTGAGACAATCACATTACCTTATCTGTGAATTGAGAAAACTAAGTTATTGATCTAGAACTAAGATAAAATAGTAGTCAAACAGTCTGAGTTAAACAACTCTTAGGTATCCAAAAAATTGTGCATCTGTCACAAATTACTACACAACTGCTCTAATTTTCTATTCAATTATTCATTATTGTGCAATTATTATAGTTTGCTATACATCTATAATTGAAACTCGTGTAATTGTTCTGAGTTCTCCATAATTATTATTTCCTATTGCACCTTTGTTCCTTTATCAAAAACTTTCAGACTTAAATTGCTTGTTGTTAGATCTATGCACATAGCTACCTAAGACTTAAACTTGAGATTGATTAGATTACCACATTTAAAATTTACATCCAGCAACCACCTTGCATAGTATTTTATTGTCACTTTCATAAGACAAACATTAATTTAAAAACTTAGATCAAGGTATCCTTCAACATCAAATCTTTAAAAACTATCAAAACAATCCAAAATCATTCCTTTATATCTAGATCTTGCACTTCCCATATCTCTAATTTTCCCTCTTCCCTTGAAAGTTAGCCTTCTCCAAGTTGAGGGTCAAGTTAGCCTATCAACATGATAGATTAGTTTAGGAGTTTGGCCACTTCTAAAATTGATCTCTTTAATATCCCTTATTTTTTGGCTTGTACTCATAAGTCTAGTGTAATTTCAACACATCTATCAAAATCTTCATCGTTATCACCTAATATCTAGATACATTCTTTGACTATTTTCATCTTCCATAAATTTTTCATCCAAGCTATCAATCTAACTTATCTAAAAGTCCTAAAACATAATAAAATCCAAAAAAAAAAAAACATAAGAAATTTAAAAATCCCAAAAGTATCTACTAGTCTAGGTTCAATTTTCAATCCATATCATACATTCACCCACATCAAATCATTCCAAAATTATCTAGGTCTCTTACACATATCTTGTCACTAGGTTCCAAAGCAAGAAAACAAAAATAGATGCACAACAAGACCCCATGTTCAACCCTAAAAGCTTGTATCAACATGGAATGCCCTCACATCTATTTCAAACACCCTAACAAAAACAACCTCCTATTGAGGGGAAACCCATTAGATATTTGATAAAAGATGAGCTTGAGGAAGCACAACAAGACCAAAAGGTTCAAAAAATCATCGATTCACTCCTAGTTGGACATCTAGATCATTACTTTTTTTTGCTAGCACAAAATGGTGGTAAGTTACCATCTGATTTTTTGAGATTTCTAATGACAAATATTCCACACAAAAAATCATGTCACAAAAATAGAACCTTAAAACCCAACACCCCCACATGACAATTCAACATCACAACCCATCAACACTAGCATAAATCAAACTAACACATCTCATAATCAAATACATGACTCCATACCACCATAACCTCAAACATCCATACCCATGACCAACACACAACAAAACACCAAGACTAACTCCACCTTATCTAGTGAAAACATAGCAATGCCCAACCAAAACCTAACATCTCCTAACCATCAACGCAACATACCACCTTTATACAACAATATTATGACCAATCCAAACATTAACACCATGTCCCAAAATTACATACCACTTAGCCAACCACAAGCAAACAATTTCACACAACTAAAACTAAAACTTGACACTAGTGCCATAATATCAAAACATGATAACATAAATTCATTTTCAAACCCACTCCAAGGAGTATCACATAACAACACATACATACCACAAAGTCATAATATCAACAACCAACCATAACCAACAAATAACTTAACACAACAAGTACAAAAAATTTCAACAATAGATCACCAACATGCAGCTAGGAGTGGAAAATACTAAATTACATATTGGAGGACACTTGTCCTTACCCATTTGATAGACCTATCCCTATGTTTTCCTTTCCTCACAATTTTGAGATGCCAAATTTTAAGAAATATGAAAGAGAGGGTGGCCCTAGACAACACACTAGGGATTTCTACATATAATTCTTAGAGGTTCCTTAGAGTGATACATGTCTTATGTGCCTCTTTTGATGTAGCCTAGGTGGACAAGCCATTGAGTGGTTTTCCCACCTTCCACATGGAAGTAAAACCTTTCATGAGCTAGCAAATTTTTTTACTGCACACTTCTTGTATAACATAGAACATGAAATATCAATTACTTGTCTCTATAAAACAAACAAAATAATAGTGAATCATTTTCCTTGTTCCTCTAGAGATGGAGCAAATTAGCTAGAAAATACCCATCCCATGTGCTATAGAAACAACTCATACAAATATTCATCCAAAACCTCAATCAATTAATGGGGTTCCATTTACAAGTCCACTATTCAAACACATTTTATGAAATTATTGAAAAGTTTCTTACCATTGAAACGGCCCTTATATCTAAAGGAGTTATTAAAATATTCAAAGAGATCAAAGATAACCCAAGCATTTCTAATGGTAGATACTGATTTTGGTCTAAAAACAAGAATGTAATCAACAATGGTGTGGAATAAAATGGTCCAAAAGGCACAACTCTTGCTTAGACTTCAAGAATATCCATCATCTAAATTTAAAGCATCAACTACCATCCAAATAAATTCACAAAGGGGTCCTCCTAGGCCAAACACAAATATGTGATAAAAATAAACACCCTTAGGGGAACCAATTCAATCAACATCACAAAAATTAGTCCAATAAAATGTGATAAAACTACTAGAAATAACACAATATAAAGTGTAATTTAAACCATCATGATGGAAATAAACCAAATTCTATGAATATCACAGAGTATAAAATCTCTAGATGCTTCAAAAATGAAAAACCCTATTCAATCTCATAGACAAAGGTGACATAGCAGTCAAAAATCAACTGGGTACCTCAAATAATGATCACCTGATCTTTTAAGGATCCCTTACACAATAATGGATAAAGAAATACCTCCAATGAAGAGAGTACCTCAAACAATAATGTCACTTACAATGGTGTAGCCTATGAATACATTGTCAATTGAATACAACATGTCGACAACCAAGTATCAATTATTACTATAAAAGATAAGAATCCTAAATGTACAATGACTACTTGCAAAACCAAAGTGACTCTATAAGGGGTCACTTTGAAATACCAAACACCAAATCAATACAATATCCTAGACTATCTAGGGAAAATACCTATAGAGATATCTTTCCTAGAGCTTTCATTTGTATCCACTACAAAAGAATTTGTACTAGACAAATCTCCTTAAGATTCGTCCAAACCTATTGACATAAATATTGATCAATTCAGGCCACGATAGAACACCTTACATCAACCCACTATATTATATTTAATGATTGATATATGTTGTCTCATAATCTCATTTACAATGATTCTCTCCACCTTCTTCGTACATAAACATAAGGTAAAATAAACAACCGAGTAGGCTTGAGTATTTGCACTTTAAAATTGGTCAAAATATTAGGCTACTCTAAGTGATTCATTAATTCAATAAAGAATATTGTGTTCAAAGCCTATGATGATGTAAAACATATTTTCAAAGGTGTATTAATTCTTCCCATCATAGTTGGGTTGCATCATCAAAGGTGTATTAATTCTTCCCATTAGGCTATTTGATCCATTTTCCACCAATACCTCAAGTTCCCCTATAATAGAATTGAGATGACAATATCAATGGATCTGTAGGGATCCAAAAAAACTGAGAGGGGGGGTGAATCAATGTTCTACTGAAATGGAGAATTTTAACCTTATTAATACAACAACTCAGCAACTGATAAACATAAAAGCATATAACAAAAAGAAACAATGCAACCATAAAGATAAACACCATAACACCATAGATTTATACGTGGAAAACCTCAAAGAGGAAAAACCACAATGGGATTGGAGACCCATAATATCTATCTACTGATCAGATGAATAAATATTACAATGAGCCTGCACATGTAGGAAGGCCAATAGCCTAGAACACACTACTCATCACAAAAGAAGTCTCACTAACTACATAAAACATCGAACAACAATCCGGAATGAAGATTGAATTGTAAGTGTAGCATCTCCCATGCCTGAGTACAGTTCTGGTTAAGCTCAATATCAGAGGCCTAAAACCTCTTCCACAAACCCAATTCGATCACCTATGATCGACCAAATCCTCTGCATGAATAATTATAACATTGTTCGCATAATCTCCTATGATCCACAAAGAGATCTTACATCATATTTATACCAACCCAAGACTTAAACAATTAGGTCGGCCACCTAAAAGATAACACAATAAATTCATCACTTTAACTCGCAATCTAATGCTCAACCAAGTCGGCTTAGGCTGAAAACAACATAAACCAATCAATGAATCCAACCGTTAATGCATCAGCCCACATGTTACATAAACCGGTCCATAACCTAGATAACATAACCTAGAATAGAATAGGTCTGGTGCTAACTGCAACACCACCGATCAAATGGAACACGAACATGATAACCATCAACATCCTGAATCTCTAATAAAAGCCGCACCAACACCACTTATGCATAATATCAAAAGATATTAAACAAAGTTCTGCTGATGAAACCCTTACCGGTAACCAAAACCCTTACTAGAACAAGTGATAGCTTACGAATCATCAAATCCTAAACCAACTGAATATGATACACATTAGGAGTACATGAATAACTAATCCAAACCAATTCCACAGACCAAAGCATACCAGAGCATACCAGATCAACATGATCTTATCAACCAGAAACCAATCATCCTACCGAGACCAACCAGATACTGGTAAATAGCCAAAGCAACTAGTGTTAACATCAATGACAAACATCATTGCAAAATATAATCAATTCCTCTAAATTGCCAACAATATCCCCTTTTGGCATTGATGGCAACACTAGATGTGAAAAACATCCAAATGCCAAACAAGTCTCCCCCAATGGAAGACAGCCAATAATCTCCCACAAAATGATATGACAATGAGGTTGTGAAAGAGAAATTTGGTTCAGAACCAAACTCCCCCAATGGGATACAAGCAATCTGAAATTGTGTTCCTCCTCCTTGTGCCAATAATCTCCCACTTAGACTGATATCTCTGTTAAGCTTAGCTTTACACGTAAATATCTCTCCCCTTAATGTATATAACTCCTTATGTTTTTCACATGAATATCTCTCCCCCTTTGACATCAATGCCAGAAATCTCACATAAATATCAAAGCAAAATCATAAATCCTAAATCTCAAGACTAACTACTCCCCTGGAGTAGTAGCATCACCACATTAATCCAGAATGAATGATAACACTGATAATGCATACCAAACTGATACTAATCAGCATCACTCAAGTCTCTACCAAAGGGGCAGAAAACCTCAACCTATCTCTCAAATGCTCAAATGATTCCTCAAACCAATTTGACTTTATTTGCTTCCACCTACTCCTTCAAAAAATTATACTTGATAGAAATATCAAATTCTTTTGATATGTCAATAGCAGCAAAGTTATTACAATGAATAACTATCGATGCATTACAATCCATCTCTATATCCTTTAATATATGCTTCATCCATAGAACTTGTGTACAATTAGTAGCAGTAGCAACATACTCAGCTTCAGCCATAGAAAAAGAACTACATGATTGCTTTTATTGATCCATGAAATAAGATTCTTTCCAAAAAGGAAAGCTTCACCGGATGAGCCTATCTGGTTACTTGTATCTCTAAACCAATCCATATATGAACATGCTCATAGTGTAAAGTCATCATAAAACAAAAACCATACTAGATAATCCTTGAAAATATCTGAAAATCCTAGCTACCAGAGCAAGGATTCAACATAATCAATTCCTTCCTTTTGAGAATATCCATTGCAAACCAATCAAGCCTAGTTCTAATAACATCTAAGACCATGTGTTGTCCTTTTCTAACTAATCCAAATCCTCTTCCATATCGTTCATCTTTACAAGCTTCAATAACTAATGTCAATACAATTAAGAAAATTAAGCATACCTCATCAGCTGCCAACCTTCTTCTTGTCCAATTATCTGATCTTTTGAATGATTCAACCTTACATACCAAGGAATCTTTTGACTTTCTATTCCTCTTCCCTGATCTTTAGTTATTGTTGAATTTTTTGATACTATCAGAGTAACTGGTTCTGCATTCTATTTTGGTAAAGGTGTTACCAGTTCAGTTATCATCATTTCCATTATCGGTTCTTGCTCATAAATTCTCATTTGATTTCTATTCAGCTCATCCACCTTAACATTAGTTCTCTCCACAATTATTCTGCAATCTTTTGTTATAACATCTATATGCTTTACTTTCATTAGAGTAACCAAGAAATATTCATTCATCATATTTGAAATCAAACTTCCAAAGAAATCATCTCTCTTGATACAACATTTACTATCAAAGATTCTGAAATACTTAATTGTAAATGTATGACCAAACCATAACTCATAAAGTGACTTATCGGTAAACCAAACTAGATCCATGATCAAAGATCCAAGATCCAACAAATCTCTGACTTCCAAAGATCTGAAATAGGTTTTCAGACCACTACCAGGGGCAATGCAAGATCTATCATCAATTTACCTCCCCCTAAGGTGAATACCTTAGTTACCAGATGAGTTTCCTGCTGATGTAGGAAGATTCTGCTCTGCCAGTTGAGTAACCGGGGTATATCCTTTAGCCAAATGAACATCTGGGGCAATTTATTCTGTCGGTTGAGCCTTAGACTTCATAATCCACTTCTTTTCATGCTCTTTCCAAGTATCATCAACCTTCTGCTTTCGCTTCTCATTATATTTATCACTTCTTACCGGTGGGTTATTTCTTCTACAAAATTTAGCAATATGTCCTACTTTGTTGCATGCATAACAAGTGACATTGTTCTTCTGAATTTCCTTACTATAACCTTGACCATTCCTTGATTAGCCATATGTCCAAAATTTCCACAAGTATGACATTTCACATTCATTCTACAATCTTCTACCCTATGACCATACTTCTTACAATTTGAACACTGACCGGGAACTGCATTATTATTTTGATTTGCTCTATTTCTATAATGTCTTGCCATATGACCAAATATATTACAAACAAAGCATCTACCATTAAATTTATGTGCATTGAGTTGCCTTACCGGTGACCTTTGATTCTAGTTGACCTTCTGATCTTCATTTGCAATTCCAAAGCTTTCTCCATGCTCAAATCCAAGACCTCTAGTGTCTCAAGTGTCCCTTTGATCCTTCAATAATTCATCAAGCTTAGCAGAATTAACCTTGAACTTATCTTTGTATTCATTTGCAATAGTCAGAATATCTCTTAGGATTGTCACCATTCTTTCCAATTCTTGCTCATTGTTCTATGATTGCAACAATTCAGTTATCAATACATCATTCTCATGCACAAACCAGATGCATTCCTCAGATCTATCCTTGAGAGATAGTAATATTTTCTTCATTCTTCTTTCGGTCTTCAATCTCCTTGGACATCCTCATAGTTAGGGCTTGCATTTTATTCTTCATGACCATATTCTCCTGACTCAGCTTCTGACATTATTCCTTAAGGGCACCCTTCTCAAAATTATTCTAATTTTGTAAAAGTTCCTTCCTTTTAGCTTGGGCAGATGACAACCTCTCCTATGGAGTAAAAATGAATTACTTTTTAGATCTCAACTCATCTTTCATCTTCATGTTCTTCAATCTTTCAGCATCATAGTCTTCAAGTGATACTTGAAGTTCCTTCCTTAAACTTATCTTCATAGATTCCAGATATAGGATCTTCCTCAAGCTATTAGACTTCCTCTGAGGTACCAGGCTCTGATACCAGTTGTTGGGATCCAAGAACACTGAGAGGGGGGTGAATCGGTGTTCTACCGGAATGGAGAATTTTAACTTTATTAATACAACAACTTAGCAACCGGTAAACATAAAAGCATATAACAATAAGAAACAATGCAACCACAAAGATAAATAACATAACACCATAGATTTATACGTGGAAAACCTCAAAGAGGAAAACCACGGTGGGATTCAAGACCCACAATATCTATCCACTGATAAAATGAATAAATATTACAATAAGGGGCCTGCACATGTAGGAAGACCAATAGCCTAGAGCACACTGCTCATCACAAAAGAAGCCTCACTAACTACATTAAACATCAGACAACAATCCAGAATGAAGATTGATCTACAAGTGTAGCATCTCACATGCCTGAGTATAGTTTCGGTTAAGCTCAATACCAGATGCCTAAAACCTCTTCCACAAACCCAATTCGATCACCTATGATCGAAAAAATCTTCTGCATGAATGATTATAACATTGTTCGCATAATCTCATACCATGCATAATCTCCTATGATCTACAAAGAGATCTTACATCATATTTATACCAATCCGGGACCTAAACAATTAGGTTGGCCACCTAAAAGATAACACAATAAATTCATAACTTAAACCCACAATCTAATGATCAACCAAGTTGGCTTAGGCTGAAAACAACATAAACCAATCAATGAATCCAACCAGTAACGCATCAACCCACACGTTACATAAACTAGTCCATAACCTAGAATAGAATAGGTTTGGTGCCAACTGCAACACCACCAATCAATGAATCCAACCAGTAACGCATCAACCCACACGTTACATAAACTAGTCCATAACCTAGAATAGAATAGGTTTGGTGCCAACTGCAACACCACCAATCAATTGGAACATGAACATGATAACCATTAGCATTTTGAATCTCTACTAGAAGCCACACCAACACCACTTACGCATAATATCAAAAGATCTTCAACAAAGCTTTGTCGATGAAACCCTTACCAGTAACCAAAAGGCTTACTAGAACAAGTGATAGATTTTGGATCGTCAAATCCTGAACCAATGGAATGTGATACTCATTAGGAGTACATGAATAACTAATCCAAACCAATTCCACAGACCAAAGTATACCAGAGTATACTGGATCAACATGATCTTATCAACCAGAAACCAATCATCCTATCGGGACCAACTAGATACTGGTAAACATCCAAAGCAGCTAGTGTTGACATCAATGACAAACATCATTGCAACACATAATCAATTCCTCCAAATTGCCAATAGGATCTTCACACCTTTCAATATTACAACAATTTGAAAGGAACCCCTAAATTCCAAGCTTCCCTTAATGGTGAATCTCCATCTTCTTCATCCATTATGTCATACATAGACTCAAATTCATTATCCAAATTGTCCACCTCCTCCACTTTCATTTTGGAGATCAAGGCCCAAGTACAAGATAAGGGGTGTGGCAAGTATGACATTAGAGAATCCTTTTGCATTGGTAAGTTACTATCATCACCCAAGTCATATGGAACACCTCATTTGATCAAACAATACTCAAAGGTTGTCATTCAATATACACCCACTACATTCACAAAGTAGGTGACCTCTATAAGGAAACTATTGAAGAATCTATATCTTAGTGGCTATATAAAGAAGAGATAAATGAGGAACCTATCAAACTATTTATTGAAAAGTATGGTAAAGGATTCCCTACTATGGAACAGATGGGATATGATGGTCATAGTGGCCTTCAACTTTAAAGGCTAGGCATAAAGGAAAGTATACAATCTATTGATAATCCTAAGTATAAAGGCTTGTGCATGAATTATTGTAACATACATCCTCTAGTACTAAGTCAACCCTTGGTGAGGAAGTTAATATTTATCTCGTAGTCAAGTATGTTAATGATGGTACTTACAAAAACTCCTATGCACATATCAATAGTCTCTTTGAAGATTTTTCCATACCCACTTCAACCTCCAAATCCATTTCCTTCACACAATATGATGATAAAATTATTAGGATAAGGTGACATTAACCTTGTAATCCTAATCCAATCACCTGTCTCCATGTTACTTGGAAAGTGGTCACTAGGACATGTGAAAATTTATTAAATATTTGTAGTTTATGACTACTTGTAATTGTATTTTCAAGAGGTGAACATGAAGAGGTGATAAAGATAATTAAAAATGGACCAAATACACTCTTTAACACATCCATATTCACACATGAAGGTTCATGCATAAAGAGACCAAATTTGGGAAGAAAAAATGTGTTCAGTTGGGGATTTGAACAATCACCTGGAGTTATGGAGCAAATGAAATGTCTAAATTCTAAGTGGATTTAGGTTTGGACCCCAAAGAGGAGTCAATTTAAGAGCTTTATTATTTTATATTATGTATCTTGTTTATTCATTCTCCAAGGTGTGGGTTTTTGACAAGTGGTTTTGGCCCCTTGTTTTGGGGAAATAATTCTAGTTTTTCCTCTCCCATTTGGCTATAATTGGAGCCAAGGCATAGTTGTTTCATCATAATTTATTTTAGTTTTCCAAGTAGTTCTGAGATAGTTTGGAGAAGTGAAGTGAATTGTATTATTGTTGTAGTCTCTCTTTTGAAGATTCATAATATACTTTTCCTCGCTCCTTGGTGAAGTTTTTTCTTACAAGGGTTCTCCATATAAATTGGGTCTCTCTTTTGATATGGTTGAGTTTATCTTTATGTTGAATGGTGCAATCAAATGTTAATTTTAAATTTAGTTTCAGATTTGGTGATATTTTAAAATTTTAATTTACATAAGAAAGTTACTACTACAAGCTTTATTCACCTTATTTATCAACAAACCTTCCATTAATGCATCTCCAACTCATCAGCGGGATCAATGATTACCACCAAATTTGGATTTATTCAAAAATAATGAAGTTGCCATTGAGTTCATGGAAATTTGAGAAGGTATACCCTTAGGTGATCATAAAGATATAGTTTCTTGAGATCTTGATAGTATAATATAGTTTGGTGAGTGTGTCAATCCTTCAAGTTGCTAAAACATTAAAATAAATAAACGGTCTCCTAGTGATAATCAAGAGGTAATTTTAGACCATGAAAAAGTAAAAATGAAGGATGTATTTGAATCTGAAATATTTATAATGTACCTAAGTATGGAAGGATTGATACCCTCTCCACCAATCAAGAGATATATCCACTTCTTATAGACAAATTTGATAAATTTCAATATTAGCACATCAGAGAGTCCTACAATTATTTACTTTGTAACATCCTTGTCAGAGAAGGAAAAAGAGGATTTCATCAATTTTTTCCAAAAGAGACAAATCAACTTTGCATGGTCACATGGTGATATTCTTGGACTTTATCTAGAGCTAGTTCTACATCATTTTACAATCTCTTGAGGTGCTAAACCTGTCAAGCAAAAAACATGAAAAATTGATCCCCAAATTGCACTCCTAGTTAAAGTAGGACTCCAGAAATGGTTACAAGTTGGTTTTATCAGATCCATTGACTATCCAAAGTGGATTTCAAATTTAGTTCTAGTTATTAAACTCAATATGGGCATTGTCATGTGTACGAACTTCTGAGATCTCAATGTCTTGTATGAAAGATGACTTTGCATTACCAACTATTAACATGATTGACCTCACAACTAGACATGAGATGTTATCACTAATGGATGGTTTCTCAAGGTGCAATCAAATTTAAATAACACTAGAAGATAAACATAAGGCAACTTTCACTTTGTTTATGGAAAACTCAATATTGGAATATCATGCCCTTTGGTCTCAAGAATGCAAGAGTTGTCTATTAGAGAGCTATGATCAAAATCTTTCATGACATGATGCATCAACTATTGACATGATTGACCTCACAACTAGACATGAGATGTTATCACTAATGGATGGTTTCTCAAGGTGCAATCAAATTCAAATAACACTAGAATATCAACATAAGGCAACTTTCACTTCGTTTATGGAAAACTCAATACTGGAATATCATGCCCTTTGGTCTCAAGAATGCAAGAGTTGTCTATTAGAGAGCTCTGATTAAAATCTTTCATGACATGATGCATATCCATATGGAAGATTATGTTGATGAATTATTAGAAGAATCACTTACAAGGGAAATTCATCTCGATGCCCCAAAAAAATTATTCACAAGACTAGATAAATACAATAAAATTGATTCTTAAAAGTGCATATTTGAGGTCATGTTAGGAAACTCCTTGGTTGCATCATTTCTTGTAGAGGCATGGAGGTCAATCTAGCAAAATTCAAAGCAATAATTGATATGCCTCCTCCAAGGAATTTGAGTCAGTTACATAGTCTACAAGGGAAATGATAATCAATTCAAAGATCCATTGCTCAGTTGGCTAATATGTGTCATCATTTTCAACATGTAGGGTCTCACATTGAAGTGAGATTCTAAATGTCAAGAACCTTAAATCAACTGCTAAAACATAAATTTCTCTCACTTCCAATGCTTATTCCACCAATTGAAGGAAAATCTTTACGACTATATATTTATGTTATGACATCTGCATTAAGAACTATTCTATCACAATGAGAATATTTAGGGAAAGAAATAGATATATACTATTGTACTTCAGTGGGATATGAGTTGAATTATACACTTTTTGAATGTGCATGCCTTGATGTTGTTTTTACTTCCCAAAATTTTTGACATTACATGATAAGTCACTAAATAACTCTCATTGCCAAAATGGATCCCCTAAAGTAATTGATAAATAAAGCAACATTTACTGGTAGATTAGTTAAATGGATGATAATCCTTAATGAGTTTGACATTGAGTATTGTTGGCAAGTAAAAGAGCATACAGATGCAGTTCAAGAAAACATACAATATCTTGTGAAATCAATCCCACGGAGCCTAAGAATTGGAATATAACATGTCCAAATAGGACTATGAATGGGTTATGTCCTATCTCATATTTATAATATATTGTAAGATGTAATCATCAGTAGGGATGTATGTAGATAAATATAGAATATAAGAGAAGAATATAATAGAAGATATGAATGAATAGAGATGATATGAATGTATAGAAGAACATAACGAGTTATAAGGATGCATATGATGTATTGAATGAATATAAATAATACAAATACTTTTGGGTTCCAATATAATATGTTATGTATGTTATTAATATTTTATTAAGTTGTTAATCTTCTTCCTATATCTAATTTTATGTTCCTTTAATAGGACTGAGTTCGGGGTAAAAAATACAATACTAGGGAAGTCATTGAGGCTTAGAAATTAAATCTATGTCCCCTAGATTTATTGTTAACATTGGCTTCATTGTCAGGACCCTAGTTAGGTCTTACTATGGACAGAAAAAGAAATTTTTGAAATTCAAAACCATAAACCAGATAAAAGAGAAAATGAGATGAAAAGAACATGAAAATTTCTAACACTATCCTTTTGATGTCTACCCTATGAGAGGGGGTTAGGTACCAAGGGGGTGGATATTGGAAAGGGAGGGGAATTTGAAAGGGAAACTTGGATAGATGTGACTAATAAAAGAGGTACCATGGAATTTCATGGGAAATAATAAAGGAGTAATAAAATCTCAAACCAAGAATACCCATGACAAAAAGAGATAAGAGGAATACAAGAGGAACTACAAAGATAATTACATTAGCAAGATAAATGACTATGGACAACCCAAACAATGAGGAAAGAAGACAAAAAAATTATTGAAAGAGAAGTGAGGAAGACACTGCAAAAGAATGGAAAATATAGAGAAGAGGAGTGTTAAGCATGCCCAACGAGGACATTGGTGAGTGTTTCAAGGTGGGTGTTGTCGAGGACAAAGAAGAAAAGAATTTAAGAATTGAATGGAAGACATCAGAGAAAGCCAATTCATGTTTGGAGAAAGAAGAATAAATAATAACCAACATAAAACAAGGGATTGATGACTATGAAAATTAAAGAATGTTATTTTTAGGGGAATATAGTAGAAAGGAGGTTCATACCCTACCACAAGTAACTAGAAATCCTAAAACCAAACCAGAGTTGTCAAACATAACAATCGAATTGGATGACAAATTTTTGGAATTCCTAAAATTTCAAAGGTCTTACCCCATCATGAATAATATTTAGAATAATTAATATGAGAATAAGAAAATTAAGACAAGAGGAAATAGAAAAGGAAGAGAAAGTTAAAATGAATTTGAGTAAATAATTAAGGTCATTAACTAATAAAATGTAACTTACAAATAAAAAGATGAAAAGATGTTTTAAGGAGTCATAACCCCTAATCAAGATCCATCTCCTCACATATAAGAGTAAAAGAATTTTAGTAGGATACCACGAAATAGAAAATAAGAGAGAAAGAGAGAAGAGAAAGCAAAACAAGAGGCTACTTGGGATGAAATTCTTGGAAGAGAATACTTTGACATCAATTTAAAGAGAGATAAGACCAAAGAGGAAAATCCCTAGATAATTTGAAGCATGAAAAAGGGGGAAAATGAACATCATTAGAATGGGCATGTTGTATTGGATGGATATTAGGATTAGGTGCAAGCTATGTTGCAACTGCATGGATTTTGGAGGTTGATGGGTAGGATTTGTAGGGTTTGGCATTATGGTAGGTTGTCTAGACAGAGCTTGTAGTTGTTGTGGATATCATGCATTGTGATTTTCCTATGGATGGTTACCCCTCCATGATTGTTGGTTTTGCTAGTTTGATTGAGGCCCTTGCCAATTAGGGAACTCGAAAAGATGGTCATCCTTCTATGGTGGAGTACCACAATTCAACTATAAGGAGGCTAATTTCGCCATTGGTTAAAACCACTATAAGAGGAGTTATTATAAGGTAGAGGATTATGAAGCATACCTTGTCTCTAGTTCAATGGCTTATGTTGCACTAGGAAAAAGACCTAGCGATCTTCATCTTCTAAGACATTGAAATTAGGTTTGTCATCTATGCTTGCAATCCTTTTATATTTATAATCTTTCCTCTTATAGCAATAGTGTGGGAAGTATATATTGGCAATTGATACTCAATTGGTTGGTTTCACTATGTTGTCATTGATGGAAACATAGTAACTTATTTCGGCTTCTTATTTTAGCTCAGTTGTGTACTGGTAGGAACTTCACAGACACTTCACCGGCACCGACACTGACAGGTTGGAAGGATTTCTTTGGTTACTAACAATGCAGGTCGACATGGTTTAAAATCAGGTTATTGGTATTGGAGGCCGACATCTTTTGGATCTAGCATCGAAAATTGTTTTTGATATTCATGTATTTATGTTGTTGAGTCGACATATATATTCATATTGTAAATATCTTTGTAATCCACCATAAGACATGATGATTTGTAAAGGGTATATAGGTCAGTTGATTAGATCATTTTAAAAAATGAAAAAGATAGATATATGAATTGGGAAGGAAATAATGAAGGAGAAGCGAAATATATAAGAGAGATCATGTATGTGAGGATATTTATGTAAAGGGGTATTTCGGTAAGGGTTTAGGGTTTCAGACCAAAACAGACAGAGCTTAACCAGAACTGTATTCAGGCATAGAAGATGATATCTTTGTAGTTCAATCAATTCTCTGGATTGTAGTCTGGATTTGTGTGTAGTCACTGAGGATCCTTTTGTGATTGTGTAGTGTGCTCTAGGTTGTAAGCCTTCCTGCTAGTGCAGGCCCCTATATTTTGTAATATCTCTTGATATGACCAGTGGACTGATATTGTGGGTCAGAAATCCCATCGTGGTTTTTACTCTTTGAGTTTTTCCACGTATAATTATGTGTGTTATGGTATTCATTTATGTGAGTAGCTTATTGGTTGCTTTACTTCTTTGAATTCTATATGTACCAACATACTGGTTGGTGTATGCATGGTTTAATAAGGTTAAAATTGATCATTATGATAGAACACTGATTCACCCCCCCCCCTTTCAGTGTTCTTAGATTCTTACAATTGGTATCAGAGCCTTGTGCCTCAAGAGAAGTTTAACAACTTGAGGGAGATCCTGAATCCGGAATCCATGGATATGAGTTTGGAAAAGCAACTTGACTTAGCACTTGAAGATTATGATGTTGAAAGGATGAAAAACTTGAAGTTACAAAATGAATTAAATTCTTCTCAAGAATTCATTCTTGTCCTACATGAGAGGTTGTCATCTGTTCAAGCTAGGAGGAAGGAACTTTTGTAAAATCAAGATGATGAAGAGAAAGATGCACTTAAGGAACAGTGTCAGAAGTTGATTCAGGAGAACATGGTCATGAGAAATGAAATGCAAGATATAACTATGAGAATGTCTAAGGAGATTGAAGATTGGAAGAAAATCTTGTTGTATCTCTGAAGAACAAATTTGAAGAATATAGTAGGTTGGTTCATGAAAATGATATGTTGAGAACTGATTTAGTACAATCCAAGAGTAATGAACAAGAGCTTGAGAGACAAATGATAATTATGAGAGATGATATGACTATTGCAAGTGATTATAAATAAAAATTCAAGATTAGTTTAGCACAGCTAGATGAGTTATTGAAGAGACAAAGGCAGAATGGAGATTCCAATGGACTTGGATTTGAACAAGGACAGAGTTCTGGTACTGCAAATGAAGATCAAAACCATAAGGCACTGGTAAGGCAATTTAATGCTTATAAATTTAATGGTAGATGCTTTGTAATAAATTTGGTCACATGGCTAGGCAATGTATAAATAGAGCAAATCATAACCCTGATTCTGCTCCTGGTCAATGTTCTAAATGTAATAAGTATGGACATAAGATAGAAGATTGCAGAATGAATGTTAAATGTTATGCATGTGGAAAATTTGGACATATGGCTAATCAATGCAGGTCTAGCAATTATATTGGTTTTAGCAAAGCAATTCAAAAGAACAATGTTACATGTTATGCATGTAATGAGGTTGGACATATTGCTAAATTTTGGAGAAGCACAAATCCACCAGTTGGTAATGGAGGATCAAATGAGAAAGGGAAAGAAAAGGTTAATGAAAACTGGCAAGATCATACCTAGAGATGGGTCAGGAAGTCAGAAGATCAATCTGCAAATGGGAATGCTCTGGTTACTCAACCGACAGAAGAGGTTGCTCCTGCACTAGCAGGAAGCTCAACTGGTAACTGAGGCAGATGCCTTAGGGGTAGGAAAAATTCATGATTATACTGCTTAGGCCCCAAGAAGAGGTTCTGGAAGATGTTCCAGACATTGGATATGCTTATCCGGCATGGAGAAGTTTGATCAAGATCTAGTATCTTCCACCGGAAGTCATTGATGTCAATGAAAGATTAGGGTTTTTCTTGGAGGATAAATGGTTGAATTCACTTTATTTCTGATCACTTTGCATTCAGAGTAATTCAAAGTGATTCAAAGAAAGTCTAAGGTAAATCAGTGTGATCGATATCATCTTGAGCGATTTGACCAACGATTGGAAGAGGTTTTTAGGGTCTTTCACCAACAGTAATTCACAAGTATTTATCTTCAATCATGGAAGTGGGATCATCATCTGTACCTATCTTTGTTGCAAATCCAACTATTATTGAGGTCAAGGACTATCCTAGACCGATTTTCAAGCGATATTCGCATGTTGCTACCTTGGACGATTCGGTTGGCACTTTTTCTCATGTTCCAGAAGGAGTCGTGTATGTTAAAGATGTAAGAGCCTACATTCATTCTCATATTGAGGATTTGGGAATGACTGATATCAAGAGCATGTACATGTCTGAGTTAATGGGAGATTCTAGAAAGATTAAACCTGAATACCAGCATATTATTGATCTAGGGTTTATCGGCATTCTGGATATTCCAGAATTTGAAGATGAAATTGTTAGGTATGTTTTGAGAAGAGTGCATGGAGAGTTTATTTGGTTGGATAGACCATATAAGATTACAAAGGAGGCCATTAGGACAATCACCGGTTTACTGTAGGTTGGACAACATCCAAAGAAGAGATTTTCAAATGATCAGGTTCACAAGATTACTGGTGCAACATCAGACAGGCGATCAATAAGAATCATTACTATCACCGACACAGACATCAGATTTGGAAGCATGGTCATTGGTTACAAGGTAACTCAATCAAACCGACTGAATTATGTTTCTAGCTCCTGCATTTACGTAGCTCATAAAATGATGAGGGAGAATGTGAAGTTAGATCTATGTGGTTGGGTGTTGGATGAATTGATTAACCTTGGAAAGATTAAAGGAGAAAAGAAAGGAACATTCTGGTATGGAAACCTAATTGTCTGTTTAATGCTATTTTTCATCAATGAGACTCTCGATTTTGGGAAGAGAAAATGGGTATTCGATATCGCGGTAGGGAGGCAATTAAAACAGTCTATTGCTACATTGGGTAGTCAGAGAGATGACAAAGTTGTTGGCATTATGTGAACCGGTATGTGGACATAATGACATTGTATGTTGTCATTGATGTCAATGTGTTGAAGAGGTATGAACCGGCATATGTGAGAACCGGTATAACACTATGAACTGGCATTTGTGCCAAAGTGAAGTGGTGTGCTTGTTCAAGATGAACCGACATATGGTTATGGGAACCGACACTTGGAAGCATTGTATGACTATTGGTTGGTAGTCTCAACTTCAGGGTTTCTGGTTGAAGTGCTTCAAGCTTGTATGGATCAACCGGTGATCTTTGTGTAATGAGTAAGTAGTATAACAAAGAATAGATCGTGTTGCCATGTCAGCCTTGCACGCATGAAGGATCTTGCATGAAGAAGACTATCCCTATCTACCTCAGGAATGTACGAAGTTTGTAAACGGTGAAAATGCGTGATGGATTATCAGCCACCATGAAATCAGTGGATAATGAACGATGGAGAATGTCTTGAGATTTATTCAAGATCTGTTGCATTTAATACAGTATGATCAATGATCAGGATTGAACTATTTGAATTCCTTAACCTAACAGGTCTAGGGTTTAGGGTTTATGCTACCGACCTATCTGTTGTCCTATAAGGTCAATGCTATGATTCTTTTAGAGGTTGTTGGTAAAAGCTGTGTGTGAGTATCCAAGAGAAGGGATACAAGATCCTTTCTAGACTAGAGGAGAGAAGTGATACCTGTAGAGTGTAAGTGCAGAAGGTGAGGAGGAGCTTAAGCGGATCTGCATGGCATTGAGTGTTGTTACCAGATTATTGTAATACCTATTGATCTCTAACCACCTCAATAGTTGGAAAATCCCCTAACAAGGTAGCCTTAACCAGCTTGTTGTAAATCCCTTAACAGGGTAACTCAAAGTTATTGAGATCTAGAAAGCTAGAGAGCTCTGGAAATCCTTTAGCTATTCAGTTCTTGAAATCCTCTAACAAGGTACCCTTAATAGGTTTTAACCCTTAACTGGGTATTGTAGCCATCCCTTAACTGGGTGATCTCTAACAGGATCGGTTCCTAGCAGAACCTTTTGTAATGTCTTTAACCAGACAAGGCTTCTAACAGAGCGGACTTCCAAAGAGTTCAACAACAAGCTTGTGGGTATTCATCCCCACCGTGGTTTTTCCCAGTTGGGTTTCCATGTGAAAAATATGTGTGTAATGTGTGATGCTTTGTTATTACCTGTTAAGCATATGATGGTTCTGTGTTTTATGCCTGTCAATAAAACATGTTGAACTAGTTGTTGTGAAGATATGATGATAGATTACATGTTCATACATAAGGGTGAAATGGTAGTGTAGTTCTGAGTTGAGTGGAAAGCTCAGTGAGTAACCGATTTATGATTGTTTTAGTTGTTCTGAGTTTTATCGGTTGCACTCTGTTTCAAACCGGTGTCACTATTTGCCAGTCATTTGGAGTGATTGTTGTTGAACCAGTTTAGGTCTGTATTTTGTCTATACTGATTCACCCCCCCTCTCAGTACCAGTTTGGTACTATTCATTCATCATTGAGTTATCAAAATTATGGGGTTACTTTAAAGAATTTCAAAAGGCTATGAATTCTAGGATGAGGGTTCCAAAGCACATTGTTGAGAAGTGCTCAACTGACATATGCTTCATTATCAAGAAAGATGAAACTTTGATGGAAGCTGTAAAACCCCAGAAGATTTGGATTGAGGAAATGGGTTATGAAGTTGATGCACAGATTCTTGATGCTTATGCACAAATGCTAATTGATGCATCGGTAGATTAAACTGTCAAAACCTTTGGCACTGTTAAATATAAGAAGCAAGAGGTTGAAACTGAGTTCAACCGGAAGAAGAGAGAGAAGCAGAAAGGAAAGGCAAGTAAGTTTGTTGAAAAATTTTCACATGACATTAAAGCATTGATTGATGTTGTCCCAGAGAAAGGCACGAAGAGGAAAGAACCAGAAATATTCATTGAGCCTATTGTAGTAGAGTTTGCATCTGACGATGACACACCCCTGGCATTCAAAAGGGTAATAAGGAAGAAAAATGAAGAAACTAAGGTAGAGGCTAAGAAGCAACCGATTAGGAAAGTTACTATCAAGGTACCAGCATAGAAGAATGCACCAAAAGAAACACCTTCATCCCCATCTGGTACTGAAGGAGGAAGAAGAAGGATGACATTGATTTGGCAATTGAATTTGGTAATGTAACTATTATTCCATTAAAGACTTGTGCAGAGTTAGTTGATGAAATTACTAAAGGTGGTATATTAAAGAATGTACAATTTTATTATGAACATTTAGAAAATGATGAACAAAGAGAAGTAGAGGAAGCAGTTTTGTTATATTCGGATATTTATAAGAAAACCCTGTTAGAAATTGAAGACCAAATACTAGCATAGTTGTATGATATGTTAGATGCTAGAAGACTATCAACAATTCAAGAGGACAAGCATATAAAGATTCAAGAGTTGTTATATGTTTGTGTTTCTATTGCTCCAGAGGAGATGGATAAGACACTTGAAGTTGCAAATAGGAAAATCTTTAACAGCAAGCATAGAATAATCACTTATGTTAGGAAGGGTCAATGTGATAACTCAATGATGAACAATAAGAACCAAACCAGTACTAAGAGGGGGTGGTGAATCAGTACAGTCACAAAAAATTTTCCCGAACTGGTTTGACTGCAAACACTACAAATGTCTGACAGACAATAAGACAAGTCTAAAACATAGTGCAATCGGTAAAGTTAAGAATAACTGTGACAAGCATTAACCAGTTGATCACTTAGCTTTCCACTCAACTTAATACTACACTTCCATTTCACCCTTATGCATGAATAGGTAATCTATCATCAGAAATATAATAACAGCTAGCTCAGCATGATTTACCTTCAGGCACAAATCACTTAAATCATCACATGAAAAATACTACACATGACACACAAATTTTTCACGTGGAAACCCAACTGGGAAAAACCACAATGGGGATGAATACCCACAAGCTCATTTTGAACTCTTTAGAAGTCCGCTCTGTTAGGAGCCTAGTCTGGTTAAAGATTGTTACAACAAGTTTTGCTAGGAACCGATCCTGTTAGGGATCACCCGGTTAAGGGATGGCTAAATACCCGATTAAGGGTTAAACCCTATTAGAGGTTACCTTGTTAGAGGATTTCAAGAACTCAATTAGTTTGAGTCACCCTGTTAAAGGATTTACAGCAAGCTGATTAAAGCTACCCGGTTAAGGGATTTTCCAACTGTTGAAGTGGTTAAAGATCAACAGGTATTACAATGATCTGATAATAACACTCAATGCCTAATGCAGATCCGCTTAAGTTCCTTCCTTCTGCACACACACAATGCAGGAATCAATCCTCTTATCTCATCTAGTCTGGCAAGAATCATGTATCTTTTCACTTAGATACACACACACCATTTGCCAACAACCTCAGCATGAAACACAACATCGACCTTATAGGAAACAGATAGGTTAGTAGCATAAACCCTAAACCCTAAACATTTAGGTTAAGCAATTTAGGTGGTTCAATCCTAGCCATTGAACACTTTGCATTTGAATACAAAAGTCTTTGAACATATCTCAAGACATCCTCCATCATTCTCTTTTTACCGCTTTCATGGCGGCTTCTAACCCATCATGCGTTCTCCACCATTTATAGAGACTTCGCATATTCCTGAGGTAGATAGGATCGATCTCCTTCATGCAAGATCCTTCATGCACTCAAGCTGATGTGGCAACATGATCAGATCTTCATTACAATGTTAACTCATCACACAATGTCATTGGTTGAGTCACACAGGCTTGGAACACTTCAATCGGAAATCCTTAAGCTAAGACTACCAACCGGTAGTCATATCATGTTAAGTCTTCATAGAGAAAATTCCATATGTCGGTTCACATTTCATCATACCAGTTCTCTTGGACAAACATACCACTTCACCTATTGCTCAATATACCAGTTTATACCACTATACCGGTTCATTTTGCCAACTGTTTAGCTTCAATATACATGTTCACTTCTTTGCACATATACCAATTCACCATATTGTACCGGTTCACATTTCAGCATATTGCTGGTTCACTCTCCAATCATATTGACATCAATGACAACATAATATCATCATGTCAACATACTCAGCACAAATGCCAACAATCTCCCCCTTTGGCATTGATGGTGTAGACACCTAAAAATGGTCAACGCTTGCGGAATCATACTTTAACATTTGCGCATTGCCTCATTTTAGGTTTTTGTGTCGCATTAACATTTCTCCTATGTCACGCACTTGGTTTTTATCATTTGCGAGCATCGAGTCCTTCTTCTGCATTCTTCATTTGTCTCACTTTCGAATTTGGTCTTGTCAATAGCAATTTTTCAGTCATGATTTTGGTCGATCCTTATCAACTTGTCAATCTTGTCATTTTGAGATCGATTTGTCATCAATCGTTGTCCTTCTCAATCATCTCAATTTGGATCAATTTGTCATTGTTCCTCGTTAATCGGTGCATTTATCAATCAAATCATTTATCAATTCAGAATCATGATCAAATCGAATCGACGTCAATTATCCTTTGTCAAGACCTAATTGTCATTCTTGCATTTTCTAATTCATCTTTTAGGGTTTCATGATTTAATCATTTAATCTTGTTTGGCATTTTCCCTCTAGGTTAAATAATTTATTTATTTATCCTAGGTCTTCTTGTCACAATTAAATGATCATTTAATTGGCTAATTATTCCTCCTTTTGTGAATTAATTAATAAATGACAAATTATTAATTAATTCACCTAATTTCCTAATTCCTATTTTCCAATTTTCTAATTTCTCCTAAATTCCTAAATGTCTATTTCTATTTCAAATTCATGTCATAAATCCTTGCATAGCAATTTGTCATAAATTGTCATAAATCCTTGCATAGCAATTTGTCATACACATGTCACAATTTTGCTATTCTTGATTTGAATTTCCATTCGAATCATTATCATGCTAATTTGACCATTTCTCCAATTTATCTATAAATTGGATGAATTTATTCAATCAAAATCCCCAATTGATCGCATTTCCTAATCAGATTATCGAATTTCTAATCACTTTGTCAAATCACATTTCGAGTACTCTTGCGCCATAATCTTGTCTATTTGCTTTCATCTCATGTGTATGCACTTGAAGGTGAGATCCACAAAAAAAAGGCTATTTGGAGAGGAAAGAAGAACAATGGAGCCACATGAAGGAAGCATTTGGATTTACATCTGGTTTGCATAATCTTTTTGAATGTTTCAATTTTCATGTCTCTATTGAATGTGTTTAGGATAGATCATTGCAATTGTGCTTTCGTGATTGGGCTAGATTAGTTTTTATATGCTTGTGATGATTCCTAATTTCCTAGCTACATTAATTGGTGAACCCAACGTGAACACTAACCATCTAACCCCTTAACTGTGTTTTTGAGTGCTTTTGAGGTGATTTGCAGGCCAAAAAAACCCAAAAACAGGGCAGTGCAGGGCTTTATGGGGACTTTTGTGCCTGTGTCAGACAACTTGCACCTATGTTATGCATTTTGTGCTTGTGTTAGAGACATTATGCGCTTGTGTTATGAGTTCTACATCTGTGTCATGGGTTCTGCACCTGTGTAAAGTCCAGAAACAGAGGTGAAAATGCAATGTTTTACTTGAAAATTGTTTGTTTTTGCATTTTGTTTTCTGTGTTTTGGTTTTTGGTACTAATTATCTGTGCAGCATCTTGGCATACGCATGGCAAAGATAACAAATGAAACTACTAACATGTTTTATGCAGAATCGATAGTCAAAGAATAAACACTTCAAACTTCTAACTTGGGTTTTGCAGGTTGCCTTGGAGAAACAACTAAACTTGGTGTTTGTCATTAATGTTTTAGGCACCTAGTGATTTCTAAATAGGTTGGGATGAACATGTTTTTTCTTTGATTGTTGAGTGTGACATTGGAGTAGGAGAGTATGCTCTCATCCTTCTTAGGGTGATCAGAAATCCAGATCTTCGATACCATGCTCGTGTCTTTGATTGTTTGTCACATTTAGAGGGCCTGCCTTCTCGACCACTTTGCTTTTGCAATCAAGTGATAATCGTGAGAGGGGAACGACCCAAAGTGAGTACGGCTAGAATACCTTGGCATTCTAACTCACTATAAACAAATACCTGATGGGCGAAAGCTTTGAAGGAAGGGTTACGTGGGAATTGCAGTTACTTGGGAAGTGATGACCCTTGAACTCTTTCTCATATCAACATCTAAGTAGGACCTCACGGTCTAAATAATGTTTGCACGACTACATTTGTTTGATATCTTGATGGGCTTAATGTCTCAATCATGCTTGCGTGACATCAAGGAGTAACACTTAATAGAAATCCTTACTAAACACCTTGTTTTTAGAGGCCAAAAACCCTTCTAGTTGCTTGAGAAGGACAAGTTTGGATACTTGGAAGAGATACTAAGTTCGCCATGGGGAGATTTCCATGGGGACTGATGCTTGGCTGCCCTAAGAATTGAGTGTCGTGGAGGGGAGCCCGTGGGGTCAAGCATCTATGTATTCTCCTTGAATCCCATAACAAGTCTACCTCTCAAGTACCTAATGTCCTTGCCTACCATAAGAAATGTGTGAATGAGCATGATTGTCTTGAGTCTATGTTAAAATATATTGTCTTCTTTGCTTGTCAAAAGTTGAATTGTATCTCATTTCAAGAACAAGACAAATTGATTCAAAACAAGGTTAAACACAAGAACATTTCATCCAACAAAGTTCAAAACACCTTCAAACATGGTTAGCAAACATTGTTCAAAATCTTGTCTCAACATTCATGTCACTTACATTTAAGTTCATCCTAGGTTGCATTTTGCAAAATTCATTGTCAAGAACCAAGGTTAGGTTTCACCAAAGTCTTACTCCTTTGCATATCAATAACGGTCATCCATTTGCATGTGTCCTCTTGCATTAAAGTCATACCATTGTCATACATTCATATTTGCATACCTTAGGTCTCTTCATTAAGCTTAGGTCATTATCATATCATATTAGGGTCACTTGCATAGTAATTGTCCTTTTGCATATAGTGCCAAAACTAGGTTTTGTCATACTTGAGTAATCCAAATCTTTGATAAACCCTAAGTCATTGTTAAGAAGTCTAGACCTTATCAAGCCTTTTCTCTTTATGTCATTATTGTCATTTGGTCAAACCTAGCTTAGTATCCAAGCATATAGGGGAGACTTTGTCATTTTGTCCTTTTGTCACTTGGTCCTTTTGTCCTTTGAGGTCTAGACATCATTTCAATTTCCTAAGGGTCTCTTTTAGATTTGCATTCCAAAAAGTTTGTCAAAATATTGAAAAACAACCAAAAACATAGATTGCATTCTTGCCATAGATTGCATTTTCACCTATTTAGGTTGCATTTAGTTGCATATCATATATTGTCTTTGAAAAAAAATTCCAAAAATATTGCATTTGCATAGTGACATGTCTATTGAAACAAGGTTCCAAGCACCAATGATGCAACAAACTTTGACATATCAACCGACAATGCAATCACAATTCTATCCAACCCAACAACAAGGCAATATTGATCAAACTTTTTATGATGAAACAAGTCTCCAAATACAAAAACTAGAGGAGAAACTAGCTCAAGAAAATGAGATTTTGGAACAAAGAGTGAAAAACATTGCAAAGAATAGATCACAAATGCCCAAAATGTTTCGAAAACTTCCAGGTCGAAATCCAAATATTGAGCCAATTGATGTAAGGTCTCTTATCGAACGATCAGACATACCAGCTCTCCTCTCCCAACTAGAGATGATGAAACAATTTCAAGAAAAGAGACAACATCAATTTCAATATTATGTGCCTCCACAACAAGAACAAGAAGCTGTTTACTATCAATCACATTTTCAACCATCACAACCAATTGTTCAACAGCTCCAACATTTCCAACAGACACAACCAATGGTCCAATTTCAACAATATGTCCAACCAACTATACAATGTCCACAAATGGTTCAACCAATGGTGGAATATCAATGTCAACAACCAAACATTCAAAAACAAAGGTTGCAGCACACACCAACCCAAGTTTCAAGCATGTCGGAACAATTGAACCAAGTCCAAAATCAAAACATGACATCAAACCAAGACCAACTCCTTTCCAAACAAGTTCAAATTCCAGATACAACCATGTCAAAACCTCAAAAGAAAGGTGGCTTTATTGCAATGATCTTAAGGAAATTACCAAGTGAGTTCTTTGAGGAAGATCAAGATAACACACTTATGTCTAGCAATGCCTCATCCCCCCACAAACAAATTGACTCTCCAGTGGCATCTATCCCTACACCTCTAGAAGTTTCACAAGAACCTTCTATATTGTCCTCATCAAACAATACACCCAAGGATGCAATTATCCAAGAGCTATCCATAATTGATTGCCAAAATAATCCAATTCATGATGCACATCCTTGTCATGTTTCAGAAATACAAGACCCAATGCCACCATGCACTTTATTGCCATTACCTGTTTTAGAGGACCCCATTCGAAGTCCCTCTTCCTCATGTTCAAGCATTGATTCCTTGCCAGAATCCATCACAAATGTTCAAAGTGCATTTCCTTCATGCCAAAACATTGATTCATTGTCAGAATCCTCCATGCATATCCAAAGTCCAACCTCATGTCAAGAGGATAATTTAGAGCATAAAGAAACACATGTTAAAACAGATCAAGATCAAGATCCCGAAACCTTATCATCCCATCCAATTGTTGACCAGGATCTCATCTTCCCAGAAACTCACGATGATTCCCCTATTCTTGTCCATCCTATCCAAAGCCCTATTAACACTCCATTCCCCGAGCAAGATCAAGATATCCTAGTTCATCCAATCCCAAATGATCCCCTTCCATTTCATGAACACAATGTCCTTTCAAATCCCATTGACATTCCACTTCCTGAGAAAGATCAAGATATCATTTCCATCCTTTATGATGATCCCATTGAAAGTCAAGAGCAAAGCACCTTTAAAGAGGAATCCGATGATCTTCCTCCTTGTCAAGATCAAATTATTCCTTTAAATCCTCCACAAGATCCTTTTGTTCCTCCATCTCCTTGTCCTAATGCTCCATATACACTCCAAGATCGCATTTCTTTTAATGATCCCATTATTTATCCCATTCCATCTCTTGAAGAGCCTGTCATTGAACCATGTCCACTACGCAATCCTAGTTCCCCTCATGATCCTAATCCCACTCATGATTCTAATGTGTCAGTGCAAGATGTTCATGAACCCTCAACATGCATAATGGGTTCTTCAACTTTGGTGCAATCCGATCCACTTCAAGATCTCATTATTTCTCTCATATCATATCCACCTCATAATGGACTCGCATCTTCTTCCCAAAGAAAAGAGTATCCTACAAGTCAAGATATTCATAAAGGCAAAGGAGTAGATCTCCATAAGCAAGAATCTCTCCATATCAAAGAAGATCTTAAGGGTCATGTCTACACAGCTCACTCTCAAGATGCTGGTATCCCTCCATCAAAGTCAAAACATACACCTTCCCTATCATACCTTCCATCCATCTTAGGTCCTTATATCCCTTCGTCCTCTATGCAAGGTCAGCAAAGGCACACATCCTTGAGTAAATTTCATCCATCCAAAAGAACTCCATTTCATTCATATCCATCAATGCCTTCCTTTCCCCCTCCAAGCAATTTGGATGCCAAGTGTAAAAGTCATAAGTCTAGCAATCCACATGTATTCAAGGATCCACATGTCCAATATAATCGACATGTCAAAACAAAGAACAATATGATCTATAGAGAAAAAAATCTATCCAAAAGGCCACAAAGGCCCACTGAGCAAAATAAAGAAAAGTCAAAATATATATGGGTTCCTAAATCCCTTGTGCAAGAAATGCACTCCAAGGAACCACAAAAGCATGAAAAATCAAAAACCATGTGGATCCCTAAGCAGCTCCTTGAAGCACAAAATCCTAAAGAAACATCAAAATTGGCATCTACAATTGCTATTCCTCCATCCAAACCTTCCAAGTCTATTCCTCCCTCACATTCTTCATCCATTTTGGGCCCTTATGTCCCAAAATCCCAAGCTATTCCTCCATCCAAATCTCACAATCTGAGATCTATTTTTCCTCCATCAATCCATCACTCCTCAAGGTGTGTGCCAATGTCGACCTTGCCAACATTTTTTTCCACTAAAGCACAGTTCTTCCAATACCCTATCCATTATCCAATGCATATTTTTCATCCTTTGATCCCTTTGATCCCATCCTTTGCATAAATCCTTGCCTTAGTTTCAGCCCATTTTCCATGTCCTTATCCTACCAACGTCTTTGAGCATACTTTTAAAGGTCATGGTCCATTTTTTTTTCAAGGCTACTATCCAAACAAAAAGATTCTTGATTCCTTCTTCCATCCCCTATCATGTGTCCATCTTCTATTGAAAATGTCAAAATCAAAAAAATCAAAAAAAAAAAGTGAAAAAAAAAAAAGACAAAAGAAAAATAAGTAAAGAAAAAATAATTCGTCCACTAGTGAAAACCTGGCAAACAGGCGCCTTGGGCAAGTACCATGATGAAAACCTAGCAAACAGGCATCATGCATAATCTATGAACTTCTTGCACACCACACTTGGGGGCAGGTTTCCTCCTTCATATCCTATTGCCCTTCATTATCCTATCATATCATGTCATACTCCTCCATTATCCTATTGTCCCTCATGTCCAGTTTCCCTTTCCACCTTTGATCTTGACAAGGCTTAGGATCATCATGAGCATCATGCATCTTGTTTGCAGCTTTTAGTCCATCATAGCTTTTGGTCATTTATCCATTTGCTTATTATAACTTTTCATCCATATTCCCTGTCTTATTGCAACTTTCTGCCACTATCCCTTAGCCAATCTCGACTTTCAGTCCATGTCCCTTATCCATTCTTGGTCTTTCTTATCCTATCCATATCTTATCACTATCCATACACTCTTTTTCATTCCTTGATCTTGATCTGTCATAAGGACACAAAATTTAAACATGGTTTCAAACATCTCTTGACATGTCCCTCATGCCATGTTCTTGCTTTACATTGTCATATCCAGTCTCTTGGCCCATCACGCAATAGCCCTTGAAAATTGCATCCATATTGTCTCCATAATAAAAGGCCTTTGTCTTCCCTCTCTCCACCATCATTTCAGAAAGTCTATTTATTCACCTGTCATATTCCTTGCCTTGCTAGACACTGGGGGCAAAAATCATGAAATAATTCAAAAAAAAAAATTGAAAAATGTCCTGATATAATTCAAAATCATAAAAATTGAAAAATGTCCTGAAATAAAAAAAAATAAAATTGAATAATGTCCTGAAATAATTCAAAAAAATTGAAAACTATCCTGAAATAATCCAAAAAAAAATTGAAAAATGTCCTGAGAAAATCCCTAAAAGGTCATATAAAGTCCTGAAAAAATGAACAAAAACATTTTCAAAACATTAAAATCCAAAAACATAAATAACCCCTTTGTGCATAGACAGATTGCTGAGCATACCTCCAACGACATGCAATCCAACACTGTGCTTTAATGAAATCACGCTTAAACAGATGAACTTTTTACTCAAACCAAACATTCAAACTGATCGCACTTGTCATGTCAATCAACTGTAAATCATTCATCCTTGGCACACTATCATGGGTCTTATATAGGGTGTGGTATACTCGAAACCAAACTGTGTCCTGTCTTAGACGGGGTACCGCATGTCCTGAAACCAGACAGCATGATCGTCCTATCAGCACTTTCAACTTTTGACAATGAAGATCAAGATGTTTGTTTGATTTGTTGGAATTTGTGCATCTTATCTTTTTATTGATTTATCTTTGGCTTCGGTCATGTTCCTATGTTGCTCGATGATGTCACTGAGTGATTTAGAGTGACCGGGATGGTTCATGGTCCTTTTTTTGTGATTGTTGTTTGTCTGTAATGTGTCTATCTTTTGCAAAAAGGGTTGCATTTCAGCTCTGGCCTTCAATGCCATGATGCTACGCATCCATTTTGCTACATTAAAATAAAGGTTCTCACCTACAAAGTGCATTACTGAAAGCAAGTTTTTCTTCGTCTCTAACTGTCCTCTGTTTCAGTTCTTCTTACTAACATTTCTTCCGTTAGTTCGGATAGTCAGTCCGGTCTAGTGCTCCGATTTCTCCACACACATATGCTGCATCCTGCATTCATTGGTTAGTACACTTGCATTATATCACATATCACACCGAGCATCACATCAAGCATTTTATCCATTTCATATTATCAATGCATCAAAAACACATAAAAAAAAAATGCATCCATACATGTTCATAAATAAGTGCATAAGTCATCCATACATGGAAAATAACACAAGTCATAACATATTGCATCCCATCATATCGATGCATATCATATCATATGTCACAATAATATCAGAGTACAAAACTGGACTCTCTGTCCTAAGTATGGCCCGCAGGCTGACTACAAAATGTCAAACTACATAATGTCCACTATCTATCATCAAGAGCACGTGCCTCTGTCACTGGGTGCTCCCTCTATCCTCCTCATCCTTGCAATGTCTTGCGGATGATGTCCCTCTTGGTCCTGGCCGTGGTGGTCTCATAGGTCCACTTACTCCTATGTTGCTCAATGACCTCCGAGAGCGTGCCCTGCTCTCTGTCCTCGATCGTGTCCTATATGAAGTTGCTCTCTGCTCTGGTGGAATGGCACCCTCATATAGTGTCCTCCAATGGCGTATCTCCTCTCCGGTCTCTACCAACATCTGTGCCATCTCGCGTGCACTGGCGAATCGACCCAATATACTCAGTGACTCTCTGTTCCTCTCACTGTGCCTAAGCTATTGCTATATCTCGAGCCGCTATGAGTCTGGCTATCTCTGCTCTGAACTGATCCTGCTGTCTCTCTAATGTCGCAATGTGATCCTGCTGACTCGCTATGATAGCCCTGCACATCTCCATCTCCTCTGTCCTAGCTATCTCCGGCTTTATGGGTATATCCTGCAATGCCTCATGCTCGCCTGAATCTGGCTCATCCTCATCATCCTCATCCTCATCTTCATCCTCGTCATCCTCCTCATCCCCATCCTCATCTCTGTCCTCATCACCCCCCTCATCCTCATCTCTATCCTCATCACCCCCCTCATCCTCATCCCCGCCCTCATCCTCCTCGTCCTCATCATCTCCCTCCCCTGTGAGTGGGAAGTCCTCCTGTCGCCTTGGTACTGGAATATCTGGATCTGTCAATGGCATTGGTCGTAGTCATGCAAACCATCTCTCATACTCCTCTATCATCCCGGCATCGACCACATCTGATCTCCAATCCCACGGTCTCTGCTGTAGCTGTGAGAAGTCAGCATATGCTATGTGTGGCTGAATCATACTCCCCCACTGACTCGTCTCTCTGTGAGATCGGGCAAAGTGTGCAGTCCTCCTAGGTACATCCTACCTCTCTCCAAACTATCGTCTGACTCTCTCTGGCAGGTACAACTCAATCACTCTCTGGCAATTCACTGGTTGCCCAATCAAGTACCTCTCCTGTCTACAATAAGCTAGCTCCTCACTGTCATTAGACCATCCCAGACAATCACGATATGGCCTCCATATGAACTCTCTCAGTCTGTCTAGCTCATGTCGCCAATATAATATGTATCCAAACGGACCCTATCTCAGTGCTCCTCCATAGCAATACACATATGGTCGATGTGGTACTACCTATCTATCTGTAATCAGTCGACATATAGCTATGTGCTCAAATGCCCATACCTGTAGCAATGTGACTCCACAGCTCAAAGTCTGAACTCCCTGATATGCTATCTGATGCAACTAAAAATACAGCATAGCCAGTACACATGGTCCCCAGGCATACACCGTCCCCTCTATCGCCATCCGCTCTAGCACTCTTCCCCATCCAATAGGGAATCCACATCCTCGTCTGTCTCCTGCTAGTAGGCATGCTATCACCACATATCGTCGATCATACTCTGATGCCATGGTCTCCCAGCCGATCTCCCTCTCGACGATATTCAGATCATCTACGTCACACTCAAATAGTCTGCACAATGTGTCTCTCCCTATCACTGGGTCATACTCTCTCATCTCTACATGGATCGGAATGCGGAGGATACGCCATACATCCTCCAGTGTCACAGTTGCCTCTCCAGTTGCCAGATAGAAGGAGGAAGTCTCTGAATGCCATCGCTCTGCCAATGCGGTAAGAAATCCTGTGTTTGCCCTAATCTCGGGCATGAATGTGATATGATATATCCCAAGTCCTGCTAATGTATCTCTGTCCGTGCTCCTAAGTCTATGTCGTAGCATGAAGCAGTCAGGTCAGTTCTCCTGTGTGATCAAAGGACATTGTCGACTCTGCATCACAATTGGGGCACATTTTGTCAGTTTTAGGGTTTGCTCCTACGGGTTGCATTTCCTCATTTTCATGTCCCAATCAGGGTGTTCTTTATCTTTTCTAACTTATCCTACCCTTATCCCCCCTTTTCGGATCATTTGCATGCAGTTTCAAACCAAAATTGAGTTATACATGCACAACTTGTCAATAGCAATTTTTCAGTCATGATTTTGGTCGATCCTTATCAACTTGTCAATCTTGTCATTTTGCGATCGATTTGTCATCGAGCGTTGTCCTTCTCAATCATGTCAATTTGGATCAATTTGTCATTGTTCCTTGTTAATCAGCGCATTTATCAATCAAATCATTTATCAATTCAGAATCATGATCAAATCAAATCGACGTCAATTATCCTTTGTCAAGACCTAATTGTCATTCTTGCATTTTCTAATTCATCTTTTAGGGTTTCATGATTTAATCATTTAATCTTGTTTGGCATTTTCCCTCTAGGTTAAATAATTTATTTATTTATCCTAGGTCTTCTTGTCACAATTAAATGATCATTTAATTGGCTAATTATTCCTCCTTTTGTGAATTAATTAATAAATGACAAATTATTAATTAATTCACCTAATTTCCTAATTCCTATTTTCCAATTTTCTAATTTCTCCTAAATTCCTAAATGTCTATTTCTATTTCAAATTCATGTCATAAATCCTTGCATAGCAATTTGTCATAAATTGTCATAAATCCTTGCATAGCAATTTGTCATAACATGTCACAATTTTGCTATTCTTGATTTGAATTTCCATTCGAATCATTATCATGCTAATTTGATCATTTCTCCAATTTATCTATAAATTGGATGAATTTCTTCAATCAAAATCCCCAATTGATCGCATTTCCTAATCAGATTATCGAATTTCTAATCACTTTGTCAAATCACATTTCGAGTACTCTTGCGCCATAATCTTGTCTATTTGCTTTCATCTCATGTGTATGCACTTGAAGGTGAGATCCACAAACAAAGGATATTTGGAGAGGAAAGAAGAACAATGGAGCCGCATGAAGGAAGCATTTGGATTTACATCTGGTTTGCATAATCTTTTTGAATGTTTCAATTTTCATGTCTCTATTGAATGTGTTTAGGATAGATCATTGCAATTGTGCTTTCGTGATTGGGCTAGATTAGTTTTTATATGCTTGTGATGATTCCTAATTTCCTATGCTACAGATGGCAATATACAAAGATCTCTCTTTCTGCATCACATCTTCTCCCCATTGCTACGGATATCTTCTCCCCCTTTGACAACAATGCCAAAGTGGAGGCACAAGCTTTCTTGTTCCACTATCCTGCTCCCCCTGAGGAGTAGCATCCTTCAACACATTAATCCAGAAAAATTTGGACACTGGAATACCTGACTGATGTGGAGTACATACTTTTAGTTCACCTCTTGAAGGGGCAGCACCCCTAATTCACCTCTTAAATAGGTAAATGAAGCCTTTGGTAGAGGCTTGGTGAATATCTCTGCTAACTACTCCTTACTGGAAACATGTTCCAGTACAACCTCCTTGTTCCGAACCTTTTCCCTCAAGAAATGATACTTGAGCTCAAAGTGCTTGGTTCTAGCATGCAAAACTAGATTCTTGGAAATGTTAATTACACTTTTATTATCACAAAATATGCTTACCAGTTCAGATATAGGAACTTTGAAGCCATTCAATACATGCTTCATCCAAATAGTCTGGGTGCAGTTCATAAAAGTTGCAACATACTCTGCTTCTGTTGTAGACTAAGAGATACAACTCTACTTTTTACTCATCCATGAGACCAATATACCACCAAGGAAGAATGTGCCACCGGTTGTGCTCTTCCGGTCATCTACATTACCAGCCTAATCAGCATCTGTGAACACTTTCAGGTTGAAATCATTATTGAATGGATACCATAACCCATAGTCAATAGTTCCCTTCAGATATCTAAGAATCCACTTGACTACTACCAAGTGGGATTCTCTAGGGCTTTGTTGAAACCGAGCGGTAATACCCACTGCATGTGCAATGTCCGGTCTACTATGCACTACATAATGCAACTTACCAATCATTGATCGGTAATCCTTCTCATTTACCACCGCTGAGTCGTCTTCTTTTGATAGATTACAACCAGTCACCATTGGTGTACCAACCAGTCTACTATCTTCCATGCCAAAGGTCTTCAACACCTCTTTGACATACTTGGACTGAGTAATAAAGATTCCATCTTTCATTTGTTGAATCTACAGTCCAATGAAGAACTTAATCTCCTCTATGAGTGACATTTCAAACTCCTTTTTCATCTCATCAGCAAATTCATGACTCATCTTGTCATCACCTCCAAAGATGATGTCATCAACAAATACTTCACAGATCAGAATATGATCTCCTTTTGATTTCAAGTAGATATTGCTATCTTCAATTGTTCTTTCAAATCCAATCTTCACAAGATGGGAGTGCAAGTGTTCATACCATGCTCTAGGTGCCTGCTTGAGTCCATACAAGGCTTTATGTAGCCTACACACCATGTCACTGTCTTCTGATAGCGCAAACCCATCTGGTTGCTCTATATACACCTCCTCTTCAAGTATTCCATTTAGGAATGCATATTTTACAAACATTTGGTATACCTTGAATCCTTTAAAAGTTGCATGCGCAAGAAGCATACGAACTCCTTCCAATCTAGCTACTGGGGCAAAGGTTTCTCCATAGTCTTCTCCTTCTTCTTGAGCATATCCTTTACATACTAGTCTGGCTTTGTTCCTTACCACTGTGCCATCCTCATTCAGCTTGTTTCTGAAAACCCATTTGGTTCCAATGACATTCTTATGCTCTGGTCTGGGTACCAAAGACCATGTACCATTCTTCTCTATCTGGTCAAGTTCCTCCTCCATTACCTTGATCCAGTATTCATCTTTATGTGCCTCTTTGAATGATTTAGGCTCAAATTCAAAGATCATACAAGAATTCTCTCTAACCTTTCTTCTTGTAAGGATTCCTGCATCCTTATCTCCTATGATCTGATTTGGATCATGATTCAGTTTGACATATCAAGGAATTATCTTGACTGATTCCTCCTACTTTTCTTCTTCATCCTCATCTTCATCAGCATCAGCATCTACCGGTGTAGAAACACTATTACTGGTACTTGGCTAATTAGCAACCGGTTCCCAAAAGGTTACTACCAGTTCATCTCTTACTTGCTTACTGTCGGTTTCCTCAGGTTTTCCAAAATTTTCATCAACTCTAACATTGATGCTTTCAACAATTCTCTTAGTCCTATTGTTGAAACATTTGAGAGCTTTTCTCTTGGTGGAATATCCTAGGAATATTCCTTCATCACATTTTGCATCGAACTTGCTATGATGTTCACTTCTCTTGATATAACATCTGCTACCAAACATTCTAAAGTAGCTTACCACTGGTGTCTTACCAGTCCAATACTCATAAGGAGTCTTATCCTTTCCTTTCTTGATGAGTACCCGGTTCATTGTGTATACTGCAGTGCTCACCGCTTCTCTCCAAAAGGTGTGAGCAACTTTTCCTTGGATCAACATAGTTCTAGCTGCTTCAACCACAGTCTAGTTGTTTCTCTCTGCTAAGCCATTCTGTTGTGGAGTCCAGGGGCAGACAGTTGCCTCTTGATGCCATTCTCTTCACAATATTTGTTGAATTCATTGGAAGTGAATTCCCCTCCTTGATCAGTTCTAAGGCATTTGATTCTTCTACCACTTTCCTTTTCTACCAATGCTCTGAAAGCTTTGAACTTTCCAAAGGCTTCAAACTTGTCCTTCAAGAATGTGACCCACATCATTCTTGAGCAATCATCTATAAGAATCATAAAATACCTCTCCCTGCACACTCCTAGTTTTCATAGGACCACACAAATCAGTGTGCACAAGATTAATTAAATTGTTTGTTGTGAAAGATTTACCTTTGAAAGTTGAGGAAGACATTTTCCCCAGTTGACATTCTCTTCACAAAGGATTTTCCGGTTTGCTCAGCACCAGCAATCCTCTGACTGCCTTGGTCTTACTGGCCTTCACAATGTTATCAAAGTTTACATGGCAGAGTCTCCTATGCCATATCCAGCTATCATCAAATTTAGCCATAAGACATATAATTACATTTGCATTCAGCTGAAATAAGTTACCTTTGGTCTGCATACTGGTGGCCATCAATTCACCATTCTTTCCTTTGATTTTGCACACTCCATTTTTGAATTCCAGAGTGAGTCCACTGCCATTCAACTAGGCAACACTCAATAGATTGTGTCTGAGACCTTCCACCCAATACACATTGTCAGCGCTTCTCTTTCCATTCAGAGAGATGGACCCTCTTCCTTTAACCATACATGGTGCATAATTACCAAAGCAAACCACACCACCATCATATTCTTCCAAAGATATAAACTTGCTCCGGTCACCAATCATATGGTGAGAATAGCCACTATCAATAATCCACTCATTGGAATTATTAAAGTGGGAGACAAGAGCCTTCTTGTCTGACACATCTTCCTTTACTGCAACAAACACAATATCTTCATTCTCTTCATCTTCTGATTCCTCATCTGTGACACCTTCATCAACTGCAACAAAACAGTTTCTTTGGTTTCCTCCTTTGAATTTCTTGAACCTCTCTGATTTGTCCTTGTTGTCACCATTAGGACAGTTTATAGCAATATGTCCTATCTAATTACAAGAAAAGCATTTCAAAGGGAGCTTACCTCTATATTTAGAGGTTCCTTTAGGAAGTTTCCTAGCAAGAAGAGCTTCAAATTCCATCAGGATCTCCTCATCATCCATTTCTCTGCTCTATCTTGGTTCACCACTAGTGCTTGCTTCTTTTCCTTTTTTGGATGGTACAGCAGAAGCTCTAAAAGTTGATTCAGTCTTTTGAACACTGCCATCAAAACTATTTAGCTCATAGGCTATCAACTTTGCAATGATGGAGTCTAGGGATACCTTAGTCTTGTCTATTGATCTCAACTCCTGAATAGCAGCAACCCTTATTGCATAGACCAGTAATAAGGATCTCAGAACTTTGCTTACCACAGTGGAATCTTCCATTTTACCACCTAGGCTCTTGATATCTCCAACAACAGTTTTGATCCTTATTCCATACTGTTGAATGGTCTCACCTTCAACCATCTACATGTCTTCAAACTTCCCTCTAAGGCTTTCTTCCTTAACTTGTTTTACATGCTCATCACCATCATAGATATTCTCAAGAGTGTCCCATACTTCTTTGGGATTAGCTTTATCCTGGACATCAATAAACTCAATGTCAGATAAGTTGCTGATTAGGGCTTCCATGACATGCCCATTCTCCTGTATTTCTCTCTTTTGATCATCGATGAGAGTACCGGTAGGAATAACAAAAACATTCTCAACATAGCTCCAGTGTTGAGCACCCATGCTTCTGATGTAAATCTTTATTTTGTCCTTCCAAATTTTGAAGTTATCTCTATTGAACTTTGGACCTTCTCTCTTCATCATTACAATAGGATCTTTCCCTCAACCGGTTAAGCTTACAACACAGAGGACCTGGAGGACGCTCTGATACCAATTGATAACTCAATGATGAACAATAAGTACCAAACTGGTACTGAGAGGGAGGGGGAGGTGAATCGGGACAGTCACAAAAACTTTTCCCAAACCGGTTTCACTGCAAACACTGCAAATTTCTGACAGACAGTAAGACCGGTCTGAAATAGAGTGCAACCGGTAAAGCTAAGAATAACTGTGACAAGCATTAACCGGTTGATCACTTAGATTTCCACTCAACTTAGTACTACACTTCCATTTCACCCTTATGCATGAATAGGTAATCTATCATCAGAAATATAATAACAGCTAGCTCAACATGATTTACCTTCAGGCACAAATCACTTAAATCATCACATGAAAAATACTACACATGACACACAGATTTTTCACATGGAAACCCAACTGGGAAAAACCATGGTGGGGATGAATACCCACAAGCTGCTTTTGAACTCTTTAGAAGTCTTCTCTGTTAGGAGCCTAGTCTGGTTAAAGACTGTTACAACAGGTTCTGCTAGGAACCGATCCTGTTAGGGATCACCCAGTTAAGGGATGGCTAAATACCCAGTTAAGGGTTAAACCCTGTTAGAGGTTACCTTGTTAGATGATTTCAAGAACTCAATTAGTTTGAGTCACCTTGTTAGAGGATTTACAACAAGCTGATTAAAGCTACCTGGTTAAGGGATTTTCCAATTGTTGAAGTGGTTAAAGATCAACAGGTATTACAATGATATGATAATAGCACTCAATGCCTAATGCAGATCTGCTTAAGTTCCTTCCTTCTACACACACACAATGCAGAAATCAATCCTCTTATCTCATTTGGTCTGGCAAGAATCACGTATCTTTTCACTTAGATATGCACACACCATTTGCCAACAACCTCAGCATGAAACACAACATCAACCTTATAGGAAACAAATAGGTCGGTAGCATAAACCCTAAACCCTAAACATTTAGGTTAAGAAATTTAGGTGGTTCAATCCTGGCCATTGAACACTTTGCATTTGAATACAAAAGTTTTTGAACATATCTCAAGACATCCTCCATCATTCACTTTTTACCGCTTTCATGGCGGCTTGTAACCTATCACGCGTTCTCCACCATTTATAGAGACTTCGCATATTCCCGAGGTAGATAGGATCGATCTCCTTCATGCAAGATCCTTCACGTGCTCAAGATGATGTGGCAACACAATCGGATCTTCATTACAATGTTAACTCATCACACAATGTCATCGGTTGAGTCACACAGGCTTGGAACACTTCAATCGGAAATCCTTAAGCTAAGACTACCAACCGGTAGTCATATCATGTTAAGTCTTCATAGAGAACATTCCATATGTTGGTTCACATTTCATCATACCAGTTCTCTTGGACAAACATACCACTTCACCTATTGCTCAATATACCAGTTTATACCACTATACCGGTTCACTTTGCCAACTGTTTAGCTTCAATATACATGTTCACTTCTTTGCACATATACTGGTTCACCACATTGTACCGGTTCATATTTCAGCATATTGTCGCTTCACTCTCCAACATATTGTCGGTTCACTCTCCAATCATATTGACATCAATGACAACATAATATCATCATGTCAACATACTCAGCACAAATGCCAACACAATGAGATAATCAAGGAGACCCACAAGGCATGGGTTAAGTCTCTTTGAAGAGAACCGTGGTTTTTATACTTCACCAAAATCTAAGAAAGATATTGCAGGCATCCCTGTTGAAGGGAAGGGTAAAGGTATTATGGATACTTCACCCTCAATTTTGAAAAACATTAAGATAGAGGAAATCGAGCCCCCGGTAGATACAAATGTATAGACAAATGTTGAGATATCGGCAAATACAGAGAGTGTAAAGGTTGATAATGAATGGGTTATTAATGTTGAGGACAACAGTCCTCTGGATCAGATTGTACAGGATGAGGATAAAGTTCCTAGGGAGGAACCGATAGTTACTAAGACTGCACCAAGTGGCGAAGCCACCAGTGCAAGTGAGGAAGCTATAAAGGTCAAATCATCAGAGGAGAAGAAAGAGGGATCCAGCAGGGAACCGATAGTGAGTCCATCATTATTGTCAATTGACACCTCACAGGTTGAAAAGAAAAGCATAACCAAAATGAGTTCTACTGAACTCATGATGATGGTTGCATAGAAAATGATGAAGAAAGGATCTATGGATAAAGGTGTTACTAATCAGTCTGTCACTCTTTTGCATAGACTTGTCCCAAAGTGTAAATTTGGCAATGAAGCGAGCCCATCCAGCAAACTTAAGATAATTACTCAACACATTTCAAAGGATTTTCAGTCCTTGCAGCAGATATCAAACCGACAAGCACTGGAGAGATTCACACAGGCAAAGAGAGTTGCATTTGATCAAATAATTGAATCTGAAAGGAATGAAATCAATGATAAGTTAAAATTGATAGATAATTCTTTAAGGCAGTGTACAAATATCTATAGAGTATTTTGTAACAGAAGTTTGCTCACAACTAAATCAGATAAAATGATTAAGGATATTCAGGAGGAGATTGCAGGTATAGACAATTCTTTTGATGGATTGAATTCATTGACTACATCCATTGATGGTAAAATTTTGGTTTTGGAAGCCCAAGTTATTTCTCTTGAGAAGGAAAAAGATAAAATCATAATGAGAGCTAGAAGTCTCAGAGTTTTGGTGAGTCCCCGGTTGGATTCATTAAGTGTACATAAGAAGGAGTGTATAGATCTGGTTGGCAAGCCCACACCAGTAGAGCTTAATGGGAAAGAGTCATTTGCCCATATGCTACATGGACTTGTATCTATTTCCGACACTTTTAAATCTGGTTGGGATACCTATCTTGAGCTATTGGAGAAGGCTTATCCAGATATTTTCAAATACATCCAGCTCTGATAAGGTATTTTGGGACATATTCATTGTACAGTCTTTCATTCTTCATCCCAGTTTTTGATACTTTTTGGTATTTTTGATGGCATTGATGTCAAAGGGGGAGTGATATAGATGTAAAAAAGAAAAAGAGGGAGTTGGATACATTAGGGGGAGTATCAGGTAGTATGGAGTATTTTGTATTGATGGATATTCAGCTCAGGGGGAGCAGGTTCAGGATGAAACCGACAATTGGAAACTACAACCATTTTTCACATGAGTGTTGCCATCAATGCCAAAGGGAGAGATTGTTGGCAATTGACACTTAATTGGTTGGTTTCACTATGTTGTCATTGATGGCAACATGGTAACTTGTTTCGGCTTCATATTTTAGTTCAGTTGTGTACCAGCAAACACTTCACCAGCACCGACACCGATAGGTTGGAAGGATTTCTTTGGTTACCAGCAATTCAGGCCGAATGGTTTAAAATGTTATCAATATTGGAGGCTGACATCTTTTGGATCCTCCATCGGCAATTATTTTTTATATTCATGTATTTATGTTGTTGAGCCGACATATATATTCATATTGTAAATATTTTTGTAAGACGACATAAGGCATGATGATTTGTAAAGGGTATATAGGTCAGTTGATTAGATCATTTTGAAAAATGAAAAAGATAGATATATGTATTGGGAAGGAAATAATGAAGGAGATGTGAAATATATCAGAGAAATCATGTATGTGAGGATATTTATGTAAAGGGGTATTCCAGTAAGGGTTTAGGGTTTCAGACCGGAATAGACAGAGCTTAACCGAAACTATATTCAGGCATAGAAGATGTTATCTTTGCAGTTCAATCAATTCTCTGGATTGTAGTCTGGATTTGTATGTAGTTAGTGAGGCTCCTTTTTTGATTGAGTAGTGTGCTCTAGGCTATAAGCCTTCCTGCAAGTGCAGCTCCTATATTTTGTAATATCTCTTCATATGGCCAGTGGATTGATATTGTGGGTCAGAAATCCCACCGTGGTTTTTCCTCTTTGAGGTTTTCCATGTATAATTATGTGTGTTATGGTATTCATTTGTGTGATTGGCTTATTGGTTGCTTTACTTCTTTCAATTCTATATGTATCGGCATACCGATTGGTGTATGCATGGTTTAATAAGGTTTAAATTGATCATTTTGGTAGAACACTGATTCACCCCCCCCCCTCTCAGTGTTCTTGGATTCCAACAGTATCATGTTAGAATAGTTTATGCTTCTTCCTGCTTTGTCTTTTCTTGCAATGCATCCATTTTAGTAGCCACGTGGATAATGATACCCTACTTCATGTCTATAAGAAAGTTGCTAATCTCCATGAAGGAAATTCCTACAACTAATTTTGATGACAATGCTCTTATGTTGTGGGTTTTCTTCATTGATTATCTTGAATAGTCTTTTGCAAGTTGACGAATATCTTCCCAAGTAGCTTGGGTGATATCTCCTATCGCCATTAAGTTTAATGAATGCACATGCAATCTTCATCAACCTCTCTAAGAAAGATAAGCTTAAGAGAATATTCTCTTAAATAACTGTTGCTGGGATTTTTGTAGACATAATAAAAAATGTTATACATTATCCTCTAATGGATCATCTTCCTTTTGAGTCATTCTAAAAGTATCATCTCCATGTATGTCTCCTCCTTTGCAATAGTCTTTGTAATTATTCAAAAACTTCTTCTTCATCATTCCAATTAGCTATTGTGGTTTCTTGATGTTGAAAGTTGTGATGCATAGATGATGATAATTATGATGATGTACGAGACTAGAGATATTTTGGCATTATATAAGTATGATAAGGATTGTAAATTGGTTAAAATGTATGGAACAAACCTCTTTATACAAAAATCTAAGAGAATCAAGGGTTTAGATTAATAGTTTAAAGATGAATAGCCATGATCACATAGCTTAAAGAGAATCAATAAGATTGGAAGGTAGGTAAAGATGAAGGGAGGAGATTAAGAGGTGGAAAGATAAAAGATAAGGGTGAATAGGATTGAGAGGTTACATTTGAAATGGAGAGATGAGATTAAGAGGGGTTGACTTTGGTGAAAGCACAAAGTGAATGAAGATAAAATCGATACTTGTCATGTGCCCATGATTTTAGATTATGATCCATGTGAACAAGTCGGAGGGCTAGGATTAATGAGGAAAAAGGTAGGTGAATTAATTAAATAAATAAAAGTATTTATTTAATTAATAGAAGGTATTAGGATAAAATAATTAAATCAATAATAAATATTTATTTAATTAAAGGACAATTTTAGGTGTCTACAAGTACTATTCAGAAAAATGACATGTTACAATAGTCACAACATTGTTAACATTTTCAGGTTGTACTTAGACTCATTTACACTTCAAATCTACGACTCAATCTTATAACTAACTATTGCTTGATCACCAAATCTATGGGAATATTTATTGAATAGATAAAGGAAACACAAATTGACTAAGACTCCTACTAGGACTAAAACTCATAAACAATTTAAGACATAAATGTCCACTCAAAACATTATAAAAACTACTAAATAACATGCTTATAGGTAGTTGGGAATGTCATGGAAGAAATGTAAAATCACATGAAACCAACTTTCAAAAAAATTAGATTCAAATTAATTTCACATACAATCAATGAGAAGTGGGTTCTTGTCCGTATAGGGCCGAACAATGGCCTGGAGCAAAGCAGAATGTTGGAAAATGCCAAAAACTCAATGTATTTTATTCAATAACTTCTCAAAACTTTACATTCCACTTCTACCCTTCTCCTCCCAACCTTAAATGAGGTGTTTGAACATATTTTATCTGATTTCAAACCATTGGTAATTGTCCAACCAAATTCCACATGACTTTTCAAATAATGACCTTTCATATTCCCAATTTTTGTATTCTTGCAACTTGACAATTTTTGACAATAATTGACAATATTCAACAAAACTAGTTACTAGCAACCTAAAGCAACTTCAAAACATTTAGCATGGCCCATAAATACCTTATGACATGACTCAAGGAAAAATTTACAAAGTGGCCTTATGGAGGCATAAAGTCCATCAGGTGCTCCTGCACCATACTCCTGCCCAAAAGAAAATTCAAAGCCCTCTTGATTTGAGGGTAGTGAAAGGTATCCATTACTGGATGCTACCCCTTGATGCCTTCTATGGTCTTCCTCTTGTCTTCTTTGAAACAACTCCAAATGGTCTCCATCTTCACCTTTGGTTTCAGCTTGTCCATTCCAACTTGTTCCCTCTTTGTTTGGTCACCTTGCGGTTGATCTTCTTTGCCCAGATGGATCACATCCTTTGCCACAACACCTTGCTCCTCTTCAACAACCCTTTCCTCTTCCTTGTTAATGTCAATGTGAACAATATGACATATAACTTTTGGCTTGAAATTAGGCCACACAACCTCACCAATCTATTTGATCAATTCAAAAGCAAAATATGTCGCACCCTTTTCTTCCATTTGCTTGAAAGTTGTGTTCTCCCATTCTAAATACCATGCATGATAACTCATACCATGCTTTGCACTATCATCTACTAACATCTCAACATGTCCTTGCAATTTTTTTTAGCTTCTAATAAGAATAGATCAACTCTAATTGTTGTAATAATAGTCATAAGTTTACTCACCACTTTGCCATCTGCTTCTTCATCTTTGCTTGGGGCTTTCTCTTCAATCAGGGACTTCATCATGTCTGATTTTGTTGCCCCTACTTGTCTTCTCCTTTGAACTATCTTCTTAATAGGCCATGATACCTTCTTTTTGATTGGTAAATGCCATATATTCATTTCAAGTTCCATCCTTTTTTCCAACTCCTCCATATCATTTCTTGTTTTTTCCATGGTTTGTTTCAATTCTCTAATCTCTTTCTCAATCTCCATTTGCTTTGCCTTCTCTTTTTCCTTCTTCCTCTCTTTTTCCTCTTATTTCTTCTCTAGTGAACCCTCAACTTGAAAAATACCTCCTTAACAAATCCATCTATCTTCAAGCAATTATCTTTCACCTTTCTTCTCTTTGTATTTGTGACACCTCACCTAGGTTTCCTCTCTTCTTCACCACCTAGTCTCTTGGCATCCAGGTTCTCTCTTTAACCTGCAAAATACAAACACAAAAGTCCAAAACTTATTCACTTGCCCAAATATTTGGTCTCTGATACACATTAATGCAGAGAAGGGGTCAAAATGACATATACAACAATATTTTATCACACAAAGTGTTAGGGTTTTTCACCTCAAGACCCTTCCTTCACTAGCAACCTAGTTCCTTGTAGCTATCTTGAACAGGACAATCATTAATAACTTTTAGAGAAAGCCTCATTCCCAATCTATGAAATCATTTTTGGATACCCTTTTGGCTTCCCTAAAACATTTAAAATAGTTGGCATGGGTTGTAACTGAACATGGGGGTCAAATAATGATTGGTAATTATAATCCTAGGCCTAATTAGTACAACAAATTGAGTTTTTTGGGCATAACTTTTGATGAAAACCTAACCTAGAGGATCCAATACCACTTTTTGATACCCATTTGGGCTTTATAAAACACATATCAAAATTAGTGTAGGTTGTTTTTTAACACAAATGCCTAAAATTGACTGGTAATCTACATTAGGCTTATTCACCAAGGGTTTTAGACCCTATCTCAGTAAAACGCCTCTAAAATACTCAAATTCAACAAAAATGGATGAGACTGACCACAATGAAAAGGATATTAAATAATCTATCAAAAAATACCACTTTCAGATCATAGAACATCCCTACAAATCCATACTATTTGCTGCAACATGACTGTTACTCGAAAATCTAGAAGTTGCAGTCATTAAAACGATCATAACTTTCACAAAAATTAATTAAATAACATGAAACAAACTTTGAAAGAAATTAGATTCAAAATAATTTCACATACAATAATGACAAGTGGCATCCTATCTGTACAAGGCTGAACAATGGCCTAGAGCAAAGCAGAATGTTGGAAAATGTCAAAAACTCAATGTATTTTATTCAATAACCTCTCAAAACTTTGCATTCCACTTCTACCCTTCTCCTCCCAACCTTACATGAGGTTTTTTAACACATTTAAACTTATTCCCAAACATTGGTAACTATCCAACCATCTTCCACATGACTTTTGAAATGATGACCTTTCATATTCCCAATTTTTGTATTCTTGCAACTTGACAATTTTTGACAATAATTGACAATATTCAGCAAAACTACTTCCTAGCAACCTAAACCAGCTTTAAAACATTTAACATGGCCCATAAAGACCTTATGAAATGACTCAAGAAAATATTTTTAAAGTGGCCTCATGAAGGCATAAAGTCCATCAAGTGCTCCTGCACCATCATGCCTCCCACCTATCCTTGTTCCTATAGAGTAACTCTGCATTAATTTGTTCCTCATGAATTGTACATCCAAGGAGTTATTTATATATAGAATTACAAGAGCTCTGAAACCACCAAACAAAGAGTCCAAAGAAGGCTCTTCATTTCAAACATCCCAAACCTTTGGATTATCTCCACAAAAATTTGAAAGGACATTGATTTCTCTCCAATACTTTTCCTCCAACTTAGGTGCCCAAACATGGAAGATAAACATTACATTAAATGAAACAAATGATGAAATACCAAGAGATGCATGTTGCCTCTTCCAAGCGCCCACTTAAAGATGCAATGCTCACTGATTTGTTCAATTCCCACATCATTAATTATCTTTGTAGGCGTCCACAAGTAGGGAAAACAATATCAAATAATTGTGTTCACAACCCACCTTTATCACTCCTAGTGAAACCCATAACCCCTTACAAACATATTATAAACAATAGTGAGAATAAATATTACCAAATATTTTCCCAATACTTAGGATTTACAATGTAGATGAAACATTAGTCCTAACAGATTCCACTCATCATCTAGAAGGCCGATAAGTATAAAACACCAAAATAGATAAATTAAAATAATGATATATCATTAATAATTATATTTGTATATTGTGGTTCATCCGACAACACAATAGTTGTTGCAACACCATGTTGCTATGGTGGATATCGGTTCGAGTCTCCTCTGCATGCTCATGTGTCTCTTTCACTCATAGGTCATGCATAGATCATGGACCACTCTCTGGTCAGCACGCAAGTATGGGTAGGTTTCATGCCACTTAGATTAGCACGGTGGACAAGTCAAAATTGTTGGTGCGAAGATCTTGGGAGCATGGTAGTGAAGAGGTGTATGGTCACAGAGGAATTAAGGTGATGTGGAGAGATAAGGAGAGGAAAGGTGCAAGGAGTACAAAGAGATAAAGGTAGGTGGCAAGATTGATGCAGTGGAGAGATAAGGGTGGTGCACAAGCATGGAGATATAAGGAGATCAAAGGGATAAGGTGCATGGAGAGATAAGGAATATGGAATATGGATAAAATTCTGCAAGAGCCAAATCTAGGAGGTGTTAATACCTCAGCAAAAATTGTGATCCCACTGGTTCAAAGCTCCAGTTGAATGCGTAAAGAGGCCCAATTACCGATAATTAAAAAAAAAAGTATAATCATATATTTTGAACCAAAATTTTGTAAAACCCACTAATATAATTAGCATGAATGTGAACCAAACAAGTATTACCATCCAAAAGGAAGATGTGTTTGTCCAAGAACTCCATGATTCCAATTAACCTTTAAGCCTAGCCTTAAGTGTGACTATTACAATTTCTTGTTCCTTGGTGTGTTTCATTTTTGCTAGTTAGTTAAATTAATTCATGAGTTGTGCAGCCTTGTGTTGGCTATTGTGGATATCATCAATCAAGTTAGTGAAGCTTGTGAATTAATACTTCTCTCCTTTAAACATCACGTTGAAAATATGTGTTATCGTTCGACAATTTAAATATATTCATTTTTATAAACTGACTAGCTAAGAAAATGTTAGCTCTTGTACTCTATTACATATTTTATATTCTAATGATGTTTTTGAATTTCAAAGGACCAAGTATTAGAATAGTTTATCATTTAAAGTTGGCATGAATGCTTGATGTGGGTTAATATAAATTACCAATGTGGATTTGTAACTATCTAAACTAATTAATAATTGGATCTAAGTTTTTGTGATTGAAATTATTTACAAGAGATCATATTATGAGTTATTTTGGTTGAATAGGAGATAGGGAAGATGTTGTATATAACTTTAGTCCAATGAGTGTATTAATGTATTTTCTATCTCTTGATGAAGATACTTACTAAAAGTGGGAGTAGGATCTTTGAGGAGTAGGATCTTGATGTATATTATGAAAAAATTGATGGATATAGATGAATATTCTTTTTTTAACTGGATTTCAATTAATTTTATGATACTAGAAAGCACGTTATAATTAAATTGTAAAAAAAATTGGGATGAATATTTTCTAGATAGATCTCTACTTGGAAGAGCAAAATTATGTGCAAAGTTATTTAGGAGAAGAGAAATGACCCCTGCTTTGGAGTTGTTAGGGGTTGATAATAAGAAACAAACATTTGATAAATTAGTAAAATAGACAATACTTGAAAACTTGCAAAAGCATTGAAATGTATTCAAAGCATTGATGATTTTAGATTTCTCTAAGAACTATATATTTAGTCCTTACACTGAGATTCGGAGTGAATATTATCATTCTAAGAAAGTTGCAATATTTGTATAAGTTTGTTATAAACATGTCAAGTTTGATGTTGAATGGTGTAGAAAACGGTGAACATGAATGCATTATCATCAAGGAGGTTCACTTTTATATCAGTGATGATATGGGTCATGATAGGAGCTATGTAACCCATTTTTTTGGAATGTTTTTTGAGGATATGAGATAACATGCAATAAATGCTTCACAACATTAGATTTGGTCTGATGGATGTGCTGATAAGTACAAATTAATTTCAATTTTTATAGCCTTTTTTTTTTGCTTGGTAATAATTGTCATTTTATTGCTCAAAATAAGGTAAGTACAAAAGTATAAAGCTCAAGACCCTCCAAACCACCAGATCAAAAGTGCCTTTACAACATCTACCCAAACGAACCCAACAACAAAACAAGTCATCTGCAGATACATTCATGATCTTCTACATAAAAACATACCCAAAAAAATCCCTAGCATATATTTCTCTACAAAGTTAGCCATACCCGTAATAACTGTCATTTTCTGTTAACACCCAAACTAAAGAAGTGCGGGTTACACTGCAGAGTTCATATGAAATATAAACCAGACATAAACTAAACACATCACACCTTGGTAAACAGGCAATCAAAAAAGGAAATTTGTAGTTGAATCATCCCCTACGAGAGGAGCACGCCATACCACCGAGACTAGATCCAACCTTAACCTTCCTTGGATGAAGAACACACCTTCCTACTTCAGCCTTCGCTTGCTCAATCACCATTTCTAGTTCCTTTATCTCAATCAACAACTTCAGAACTTCCCAGACCCACCGTGCCTCCAAACTGCAATGCTATTTGCACTGTCCTCGTGCTCATCTCAGAAATGGTTTTATAACCTACTTTATTCCTTCACCTTCATGCTTTATTCCTTTCCCAATGTCAAAGACAGCTCTCAGGACTACCCATTCAAGCAATGAATCCAATTCACCCAAGTAGGCAGCAGGAAATAAGGCTTCCATCACACGCTTCACTGTCCCTGTATTGTCACCACTCTGCAAACCCCAAGCCATCACTAACGAATAGAAATCCATCCTAGTCTTATAGCGGTGCTTTATTTCCTTAAAAAAACTTCCCATAATCAAATAAATGCATGGTACCAGATATTCATCGCAAAAATTAAAAAACCTCTTCACCCTTTGAACAGTCAGCTCTCCATGGAATGGGAAAAGTTGTTTCTGTGTCTTGAGAGTGAAGTTTTCTTCCATCTCATACCCCTGCTCACAAAATCACCTCTTCCACCTCTCTGTAAAATCACCATCGCACTCAAACTCTGCTTCAAACCCAACTACTATCTCCTACTTTGTTTGTGCATTAATTGGCATGAATCAAGTGGTTAAATTTACCTTTAAATCGGTTCACACTCCCTCTTTAAGACTCTGTGTGGCATTAAAACAATGTCGCCTTCCATACCACCCATCACCCGCATTCGTACGCTTCACAATCTCAAGGATCTCAAACCTGCATTCAACTGGCATCATCACATTGTCCGTTAATCTTCAAAATTTAGTTGTCTCATGTCTTCGATTCTAACTTCATCAATTTCATTAAAACCCAACGCCCATTTTGATAAGACATCCGCTTTCATATTACCCATCTTTTTAATATGGCTAACTCTAAAATCTTCAAAAATATTTAAGTTTTCCACAATGTTGTGAATGTGGTTTTGTAGATGCCACGCATCAATCGATTCCTTCATGATTGCTTGTATGATCACCAACGAATCACCTTCAAGATGTAGTTTCCTCACCCCCATCTGCCGACAAAATCTTACTACCATCAACACTGCATGTACTTCCACTATATTATTAGTCCCAGATTCAACTTTTTTCACTCCTAGAAACAAAACGTTACTTCACCAATCCCTTACAATTAAACTTGCCCCTGACGGTCCTGGATTACCCTTTGAGGCACCATCAAAATTTACCTTCACCCAACCTTCTGAAGGCTTTTCCCAAATCACCTTAGGCTGCACCAAGGAGCTGGATTGAACCCAGCCATGCCCATTGATGAGCCTAAAAATTTTATATCCTTTTAATTAAAGTATCAATTGAAAATTAAAAAGTTTATATATACATATATTTAACTAATATGGTACATTCATGTATGGACTTTTGTAAATTTAAGTTTTCAAAAGCATTTAATTGGTTATCACAATAACATGCTAGACATAACATAAAGTTTTTGTGGAACTTTTTCAAGAGTGGACATGGAAAGGAAGAGCATGATGGAGCAGGAGCATGTGTGAAGGGTGTGCTTTTCCAACATGAACTTGTAGGTACATCTTCAACAAATTCAAAAATTTATATTTTTAAATAATTATTGCACACATCTTGCATGATGATGTGTGTGCGTGTGTCTTATGGGCCCACTTTACTAAAATTAACTTGCAAGTAACACCATACAAAATTTAAATCAAATTATAGAATGATGCAAAAGTCATTTTGGTGATCATGACACAACATACAACAAATGCTTTTTGGGAAGTTAAAGGTACACATGTATTCATGTATTCATGTATTCATGTATTCATGTATCTACTTTGACTACATTTAATTTAAATTAACTTAACTAAACAAATTTGTTTTCATATTTTCAATAGATATTGATTGTTTAAATCCTTAAAATTGTCAAACAATTAATGTTATTAGAAGTTTGCATCAAGTCATGACTACGAAACATAGAAAGCCTCTTGCAATTCAAGTGAGAGAAATCATGTTTTTGAGTTGAATGCATTGGAAATTATGCAAATATTCTATTATGTGAGAACCTTATAGATCAAAAAGTTTCACAATGGGAAATGAATCAATTAGTTGCAATGCCTCATTATGTTGTAGTGACTTTGTAGATATTCATGATCCTCTATATTCAACTTATTATGTGTTAGAGAAAATTTAGCTATTAGTTGTTTTTTTACAACTAGTTATTCTTTTTTGCTTAAGCTCACATAGGAGTGCTTTTTCCTAATTTAGCTTTTGTGCATCTAGCTTTATTTAGAATTGAGATTTATTTAACTCCTCATGCTTACACTTTAGTTCTCCTAAATGTAGCTCTGTGCTTTCTTTATAAGCACCTCATTGTACAATTATAATTCATTCCATATTTTTTGCTTTTGAGTAACATAGCATTTATTTGTGCAGCTCTCATTTGTGAAAGGTGTTTTTGTTTGTTGTTTAATTTTGCAAGTGCTTATGTTGCAAAATTCACCATGGTATCAGAGATCTAAAAATTTAATATGGTATTAGAACACAATTTTTACTTCAAAACTGTATTAGAGCTTTGAAAATTTAGCATTACGAACATGTTTCTAATTTAATTTTTACAGATACGTGCATTTTATATAAATACAAAAAAAAAATTATATTTTATTTTTAAATTAAATTTAATTGTCTGTACTATCAAATTTATATAGTGCTTGTAACTTGTGTTCTATTAATGATATTTTCATTGTGGTTGCAGATCCTAATAATAATTATCTACTAAGATGAACAAAAAAAAAATGCAAATTGGTGCAATTAATGGAAGATGGTGATGGGCAAAAATATCTCACTAGGTTAGTTTGTTATTGAAGGCACATATTATCAACAAACAAAGATAGATAAAAATGGTGTTATAATTATTGATTACATACTAGGCCAAAAATTTTACATTATAGTCACTTAGTTTAGTGACAAGATTACATTTGAAAACTTTATTGAAAAGAGGTTGTGGCCAACAAAATTGGAGGTTGCCTATTGAAGATCGTAAAAGGATCTTAGAGATAATAAAAGATAAAGAGGATTCAAATTAGATGTACCATGAGCTTTAAGTTATTTGAAAGTAAGTTTGAACTCATATTTTCTACTTAGGACCATATATAAATAAAAATATGTATTTGTTTGGATGATTATATTTAGAAACCGATGAACAAGTTACATTATTCCCTTATGAGTATGTGTTTATCATATCAAGTAGGTTGTGGATATTTTACATGCACATTTGATGTATATTTTTGACATATCAAGTATAATTTTAGTAATAAGAATATGAAAAATAATGTAATAGATTAATTCCATATATGAAAAAATAAGTACATTGGATGGATATAATCCTTAATTAATTGAAGTGAAATTGGAAAATAATTTTGTATTTGACTTTATTTTTCACTTTTTCTCTTTTTGAGTTTTCAAATTTCAAGCCTTGTTCATATTTTTCATGTGTTTATTTCAATAAATGTTTGATGCATTTGGTTGTTAGACAAATCTAATACCGAGAGTAAACTGAGAGGGGGGGGGTGAATCAGTTTACCATCAAAAATCAAAACTAATGCATATCAAAACCATTAAATCGAAGCACAAAGAAACCAACACAATGAAGAATAGAACATGAAAGCACAGTACACACAACACCAATATTTTGATGTGGAAAACCCAGTAAAGGGAAAAACCATGGTGGGAAACCCTACCCACAATCAGATAATACTTCTGCAGCAGTATGTAAAATTACAATTAAGATTGCACTTGCAATCAGGCCAACCGCCTAGAGCTCACTGCTCATCACAAAAAGAAGTCTCACTGACTTACAAAAAACATCAGACTACAATCCAAAAAGAATGAACTATGAAATTAGCATCTCCTAATGCTTGATATAGTTCCGGTTAAGCACAAATGTCTCCCCTATAATATAAAAACCTTCACCAAATGATATATCACTTGTTCGCACATAAACCTTCCTCTGATAATGCAGACATAACCATCGATCCCATCCATATATCGATATTCAAATTACATGAATAAGTCGTGCTTATAAATACAGATCATCAACCTTATTGACAAGGTCGGCTAAACCCTAAACCCATAAACCCATAATAACAAAAATTACATTACACGGTATCACCAAACCAATACTATGATTTATATTACATAGCATGGACCTAAATCAAGTAACCAAACAATTCCATCCGCCATAAATTCCGCTAAGACCAAAATCCAGCATGCTTCACCAACTAGTAGAAACCCTTAGTGAAGTAACACAGAAAGTCTAACAGGATCCAAATAGGACCACCATAACAGCACACCAACCAATGCAAAGTCACAAAACACTCATAATATGATCAAGAAGAACCTTCAACATGATAGAAACTGATTCCATAAGTCGGACTAAAATCGACTGACCAAAACACCAAATAACACTTACCGGTAAAGCTAACTAGTATCGGGAAATGCCGACCGGGAACATAAGCGAAAGTTATCGGAGAACCAAAACATGAACCAATAGAATATGGAAAATAGATAACAATCCAAAGTAAGGATCCAAAACTGACTCCAGAGATCTGATCATACCGGATTAGAATCATACCCAAAACCAAGATGATCACCAAGACTAACCAGGATAGGTCCATCTGGGATAGCCTCCAATCGGGATATAGAATTGACATCAATGACAACACTTAACCAAATCCATCATATTGCCAACAATATCCCCCTTTGGCATTGATGGCAACACTGAATGTGAAAAACATCCAAGTGCCAAGGAATGCCAACAATCTCCCTCAAAGATATGACTGGTTTTCACATGAATACCACCTCTCCCCCTTTGACGTCAATGAAAAAGGATAGATGCCAAGTCAAAAATACTAAACCAAACAACTAACTACTCCCCTTGAGTAGTAGCATCATCTCATCAACTCGGATCAAGGAAAATATCTGATAAGCTTACCGGATTGATGCATTCCTGCATCTCTAAGTCTCTTCCAGAGGGTTGGTAACCCCCAACTAATCTATGAGATATTCAAAAGTATCTTTAGGAAATGGTTTAGTTAGAATATCTACAATCTACTCCTTAGTAGGCACATAAACAAATCTACTTCCTTTGCTTCAACGTTTTCCTTCAAGAAATTGTACCTTATAGAAATGTGTTTTGATTTGGAATGAAATATTGGATTCTTTGACATATCAATACCAGCAATATTATCACTGTGAATGACAATAGGATCATCATAACTTACCCTTAAATATTTTAGCATTTGTTTCATCCATAAAATATGAGTACAGTTGGTAGCAGCAGCTACATATTCCACTTCAGTAGTAGATAATGAAGTACATTATTGTTTCTTGCTAAACCAAATTCTTCCCAAGAAAGAATGCACTGCCAGTAGTGCTCTTCATGTCATCCACATCTCCTGCCCAATCAAATCTATATATGCACATAATCTAAAGTCATCATTCTTTGGATACCATAACCAAAGGTCTGTTATACTTGCCAAATACTTGAATATCCTCTTAACAACAATATCATGAGTTTCTCTAGGATCTGACTGAAATCTAGAGGCAATACAAACAACATTCATAATATCAGGTCTAGTCTGATTTAAGTACAACAATCCACCAATCATTGATTTGTATCTACTTGGATTCACTTTAGGGGATTCATCATCCTTTGACAATTTGCAACTGATTATCATAGGATTACCGGCAGACTTGGAATTCTCATGTCCAAATTTATTAAGTAACTCCTTCACATACTTAGTTTGACAAATGAAAATACCTTTATCAGTCTGAGTAATCTACAAACCTAAGAAAAAATTCATCTCACCAATCATAGACATTTCAAATTCATTCTTCATATCATCAACAAATTTCATGCATAGACTATCTTCTCCTCCAAAAATGATATCATCTACAAAGACTTCAATGATTAGTATGTCATCATGCTCAATATTTTAATATAGGTTACTATCAACATTACCTTTTTCTAAAACCAATCTTAGAAATATATTTGTCCAATCTAGCATACCATGCCCTAGGGGCTTGTTTTAGTCCATATAAAGCTCTTCAATCTACAAACCATATCCTTGTCTTTTGATAATAAAAAAATCCATCACGTTGCTCAATGTAGATTTCCTCTTCAAGATCTACATTTATAAATGCGCATTTGACATCCATATGATATACTTTGTAGTTCTTATGTGCAGCATAAGCAAGAAAAAGTCTTCCCGCTTCACTTCTTGCAACCAGGGCATAAGTCTCACCATAATCAACTCCTTCTTCCTATGAATAACCTTTGCAAACCAATCTATCCTTGTTCCTCACAATTTGACCTTCCTCATTCAATTTATTCCTGTAAACCCATTTAGTTTCATTAATGTTCTTGTCTTTAGGTCTAGGAACTAGTTCCCATGTCTTATTCTTTTCAATCTGTTTCATTTCTTTTATCCAATTTTCATCTTCACTTGCTTCAATAAATGATTCTGGTTCAATTTGAGGAATAAAACATACCTCTTTAGTAGCTAGCCTTCTCCTAGTCATCACACCTTTTCTTTTATCTCTAATGATTTGATCTTCAGAATGATTTAGTTTCACATACCTAGGAGACTTTGACTTTTCTTGATTTACTGACTCTTTATGTTGTTCCTCTGTCACTGTTGAAATTTTTTATGTTACCGGAGTGACAGGTTCACTGTTCTGAGTAGGTTCACGCATTACTGGTTCAAATCTAATAAATTCATCTTTCGATCCACAATCATATGATCTGATCTGATTACTACCATGTTCATCCACCTTGACATTTATGCTCTTGGTTATCCTATTCAATCTTTTGTTATAACATCTATATATTTTTCTCTTAGTAGAATAACCCAAAAATATTCCTTCATCACTTCTAGGATCAAATTTTCCCAATGCATCATCTCTTCTAATGTAACATTTACTTCCAAAATTTTTGAAATATCTGATAGTAGGAGTATGACCAAACCATAATTCATAAGGAGTCTTACCGGTATCACCTTTTATGTGTACTCTATTGAAAGTGTATATAGTTGTATTGATAGCTTCCCTCCAATAAATATCAGACAATTTAGCTTTTATCATCATAGTCCTTGTTGCATCCAATATGGTTTTGTTCTTCCTTTACACCAATCCATTCTGTTGTGGAGTCTTAGGTGCAAAAAGTTGTCTTTTGAATCCATTCTTCTCATGGAAGTTGTTGAATTCACCGAATGTAAACTCAATCTGATCTCAAACACTTTATCTTCAGTCATGTCTCAGTCTCAACCATAGCTTTAAAGATTTTGAATTTCTCAAAAGCTTCAATTTTTTCTTTCAAAAATGCTACCCACATCATTCTACAATAATCATCATTAAGTAAGATAAAGTATCTATCTCCTTGAAAAAATTTAGTCATTTCTGGTCCACACAGATCGGTATGAATAAGATCAATAATTTCATTAGATTTATCATGTATGCTTCTAAAAGAAATTTTGAATTTCTTACCCATTTGACATTCTCTACATACCAGATTATAAGGTTTGACAATTTTGGGCAAATCTCTGACAGCCTGTGTTGAATTGATCTTCACTATGCAATCAAAATTTACATGACACATCCTCTTATGCCATAACCAGCTTTCATCAATCTGAGCAATCAAGCAAGCTTTCTCACCAGAGTTCAAATGAAAGATGTTTCCATTGGTCTGAGGAACCAATTTCCAATCCAGATATATTGATGATCTTATATTTACCATCCTTGAATTGCAAATGAAATCCTCTATCCACCATCTGACCTACACTTAAAAGATTATGCTTTAAGCCTTCAACATAATAAACATTATCAATGTTAGTCTTACCATCCAATGATATTGTTCCCTTGCCTTTGATCCTACATGCCTTTTTGTCTCCAAATCAAACTAATCCGCCATCAAATTCTTGTAGTGATAGAAATTTTCTCTTCTCACCAGTCATGTGATGTGAGCATCCACTGTTTATAACCCATTCATCCTTTTTTACAATTTTAGCAGCTGAAGCCTTTTCCTTAGTATGAGTTGTTTCAATGACAGGTTCCAGAGAATCATCCTTGATAGCAATAAAAACCCAGTCTTTACCCGAGGCAGCTTCATTACCAATTCTCCTCACATGTTCATCATCATCATCATCATCACCAACATAAAAGAATGATTTATCCATATTCCTTCTGAATCTAGGTCTTTTTTTATATTCCGGATTAGGGCTATAACTCTTCACAAATCTTTCATGATTCCTAGCAGCTCTTTCAGAGCATCTAGAAGCAAAATGACCAATCTTATTGCATCAAAAACATTTAAAAGGGACTTTTCCTTCATACTTACTTCCAGCTGGTCCTTTAGGAATTCTTCTAGCAATCGGGGCTTCCAACTCTTCAAGTTCTCTTTCTTCTCTTTCAATGTCCTCGATATCTTTAGCATACATCTCCTTCCAATCATTGTTTTGCTTACCAAAGGCAGATGCTTTAAATGCAATCTCAGTTTTAGTAGCCCTCTAATCTCCAAGTTCCTCAAGCTTAAAAGTAGTCAATTTCCCAAGCAGGTATCTTCGATAACATGGGTACTTGACATTGTCCAAAGTTCATTGATTGTAGTAGCCTTTATCTTATAAGCCAGAGGTAGAACTCTTAGAACCTTTGACACTACCTTATCCTCACTAACTGATCCACCGCAACATTTGATTCCCATAGCAATCTCATTTACTCTATCCATGAAAGAACTTATCTTCTCATCTTCTTCCATCTTCAAAGTTTCATACCTTACCCAGAAACCTTCAAGTTATGCAATTTTCACAGCTTGGTCACCATCATAAAGAGTTTCAAGCTTTGTCCAAATCAACTTTTCATTCTCCAACTCTATGACATTCAATAGCTTTTCATTAGATAGGGCGCTTAACAATGCTTCTTTTGCTCTGACATCATTTTCATCTTTCTTATGTTCATCAGCAGGTGTCAGTGTTACATAATTAGGATCATGAGGTATATACCCTTTCTCCACTATCTCCCAAACTTTAGCTCCAAGACATCTGAGATGAATCTTCATTCTCTCCTTCCATATTTTGTAAATTGTACCATCAAATATGGGACTCTCCTTCTGATAGGGATTGAATGTAGAACTAGATGCAGTTGCCATCGGATCTCCTCAAGCGGTTAAGCTTATGTAGAGAGGACTTTTCTCTGATACCAATTGTTAGACAGATCTGATACTGGGAGTAAACTGAGAGGGGGGTGAATCAGTTTACCATCAAAAATCATAACTAATGCATATCAAAACTATTAAATCGGAGCACAAAGAAACCAACAAAATGAAGAATAGAACATGAAAGCACAGTGCACACAACACCAATATTTTGATGTGGAAAACCTGGTAAAAGGAAAAACCATGGTGGGAAACCCTACCCACAATCAGATAATACTTCTGCAGCAGTATGTGAAATTACAATGGGGATTGCACTTGCAATCAGGCCAACTGCCTAGAGTTCACTACTCATCACAAAAAGAAGTCTCACTGACTTACAAAAACATCGGGCTACAATCTGGAAAGAATGAACTGTGAAAGTAGCATCTCCTAATGCTTGATACAGTTCCGGTTAAGCACAAATGTCTACCCTACAATACAAAAACCTTCACCAAATGATATATCACTTGTTCACACATAAACCCTCCTCTGCTAATGCAGACATAACCATTGATCCCATCTATGTATTGATATTCAAATTACATGAATAAGTCACCTATAAATACAGATCATCGACCTTATTGACAAGGTTGGCTAAACCCTAAACCCATAAACTCATAATAACAAAAATTATATTACACAGTATCACCGGACCAATATTATGATTTACATTACATAGCATGGACCCAAATCAAGTAACCAAACAATTCCATCCTCCAGAAATTCCGCTAAGACCAAAATCCAACATGCTTCACCAATCGGTAGAAACCCTTAGTGAAGTAACATAAAAAGTCTAACCGCATCCAAATAGGACCACCATAACAGCATGCCAACCAATGCAAAGTCACCAAAAACTCAGAATATGATCAAGAAGCACCTTCAGCATGATAGAAACTGATTCCATAAGCTGGACCAAAATCGACTGACCAAAACACCTGTTGGGTCTCAAATCAACATATTGGATAGGTTCTAAGGAAATGCCAACTCCTATGATCAAACCCTCTAATTGACCTGGCCAACTTATAGAGTGAACCTATTTGGTTACTAACTCTCTCACTTTAGGCTCTGCAGGACCTAGGCGGGTATACCTACTCACTAGTTGTTCCTTCAACTAATGCTTTTTATAGCAGATTTAGTGTCTTAATCTGATGTCTCCTAGTCTCAGAATGGCATAATTTTCTTAAACAAACTGACTTCAGATGTGTGTATTGATCTATAAATCTTACAAAATTATATATGTTACACTTTGGCTAAATTACCTACTATACCTACTCTACTAATCCTAATGCTTAAAAGTAAAGGGTAACTGGTATGGTTAAAGGGTTTGTTTACAAATGATCAGTGCCTTTCCTCTTATTTGGGCTACAGAGTCTTATATTTCTTCAGGACTTATTGTGTAAACTTATGAGACAGTTTTTAAACCCACCACCTCTCGATGAGTCTGTCAGTTACTATTTCTTATGAGCTCTACTTCAATGTCTATATTGTAAACTGCTTGAATGGATTTAACCCTAACTTTTAAGAGACCATCCAAGGAAGAAATACAGGAAACAATTACAATTCACGAGTAAATCTTTTTGATCCAAATCTACAATATGAAACACAAAATTTTACTGGAAGAACACGAATAACCTTATCCACTTTTAGATAATATCATAAGCAACTACCTTCTAAAAATATGTTAACTCTCAACACATATGAGAAAGAAAATGCAACTGGTTATTTTTGATAAAAAGTTTTAAAGTACAAAATTGTCTCCACCTCTTCTCTCTATCCTCTTTTTTTCTCTTTACATTTTACATCACACATATATATGTGTTTGAATGGTTTTCATACCCCTTTGGGTGAAAAGACACCCCCCTTTTAAATAAAAATAATTCAAAATCCCGAAATTGCCTTAGTTTATGTAATTAATTGTCACTTTACAAGTTGTTTAGGCATATTAGAGGTATTTTAAGGCTATTTTATGGGTATATAATGGATAAATGGTTTTTAAATGATGTAAATACCCCCTTTGGTGCTTCACAGTCCATTTTTTATGCCCATTATATTGTTTATGTTATGGTTTCATATTGTGCAACAAATATAAAATATATTACTTGTACCTATTCAATATATATATATATATATATATATATATATATATATATATATATATATATATATATATATATATATATATATATATATATATAATTTTTCTTCCTCCTTGTCTTGGAATTTGGAATTCTAAAAATTGCAAATTTTAGAGTTCCAACAACACCAAATAACACTTACCGGTAAAGCTAATCGGTACCGAGAAATACTAACCGGGAACATAAGTGATAGTTATCGAAGCACCAAAACATGAATCAATAGGATATGGCAAACAGATAACCATAGAAAGTAAGGATCCAAAACCAATTCCAGAGATTTGATCATACCGGATCAAAATCATAGCCAAAACCAAGATGATCACCAAGACTAATCGGGATAGGTCCAACCGGGATACAGCGTTGACATCAATGACAACACTTAACCAAATCCAACATATCGCAAACATTGGTATGTTATTCGGGCCATGAATGTTTCATTGATGTCAAATTGTCTTGTACATGATGATTCTGGTAATGGATCAATACGAGGATTGAATTTAGTCAAAAATAATAATTTTTTGAATACATTGTATACACATGAACACAATGTCTCCTAATGTTGAGGTCAAAATATTTAATATAACCAAAGCACGTATATGTTGACATTTCACAATGAAGTGTAAATCACTAGATATATTTGAATCTCATGATTGCCATTTTTTCCTCTTCATTCACATTAATAATCTTCTTTTCTTGTGTATTCAAAAAAAAAAAAACACTATATAATATTATTAATTATGCTCAATCTCTAATTGAAGCATCTTGTTTATTCCCATGCTTTTGTTTCTTGGACTGTTGTTATATTTATGAAATCAAGATTATGCTCATATAAGGAATACTGCATTATGGAGTGTCTCTTTCATCTATAAGTGTTGCAAATAGAGATGAACGATAATGAATTAATGAAATTCAATCATGGTAGCATGCCTTAGTTTTTTCAAATATACGAGAATGGTTGAAAAAGGATAATGATATGTGTATAAATTATCTTGAATGATTGTTATTATTGTTGGTTTAGTATTGCCTCTATTCTTGATTTAGTATTGATATTCTTACTGTTTTAGAATAGTCGTAATGTTGATTAATTAGTCATGCTTGTTGAGAAGTCTACTTTTATTTTGCTCCAAGAGGTTAAAGAGTTTAGATATTATTATAGTAGTGTAAGCAGTGGGTTAAATGAGGCATCGTTACCATACATTGTCCTTTGGTTTATGATTCCTAAAAGGGAGAACAATGAATCAATCTACAATTGTGTCTTAAAGTGATGAGATTTAAAAATTATCAACATAAATAGAAGAAAATTTATGAAATAATTCTTGATATATTGTAATGGATATCACATTCATTTTACTATTCAAATATTTAACTTTAATGACTTGCATATAAAGTTGGAAAAGAAAACTGATTACATTATACATATGTACCATTTTGTTTCTTGAGAAAGACGCCATTTTTTCTTTAAAACCTGTAATTATTTTAAAGACACGATATCTAGATAAGAAATAATTGAGAAAAATTTGTTATATTCCCAAAAATTTACATATGACGTGTTTTTAGTAATAGATATCCAAAGGCACAATAGTTAGATTTGTTAATTTTTCTCCCTTTGTAATTTTGTGTGATGATAAAAAGTGTCTTATCTACTACAAGTCCACTTTTTCTTTCTCCTTGAATGTAGTTGGGCCAACTAGCTTGGTTACAAAAGTAACTATAATTTCAAATACAAGAAAGATACCAAAGAAAATAGTTAACAAACAATTAATATTATGATAATAATGTAAAAATAGGTCATGCAAACTAGAGTTATTAAATCATGGACATTAATAGACACTATTTACGGTTTTTTAAAGGACATTATCCCTTACAAAATTCCATTGCCACCCAAAATAGGAAGTAAAGAAAATAATAGTCCAATTGCACAGTCCTAGATGTTACAAAATTCATATTAAATCAAAATATTGTATATCCATTCAACAATAAGGCTAACTTAGAAATTACATTTTATAAACAAGTAACTCAAATATTGTATTATCCATTCAACGATAAGGCTAACTTATAAATTACAATTTATAAACAAGTAATTCAAGAACATAGAATTTGTGTCCCTCACTTGAAGAATTAGAGTTCCAATTGTAACTTGACAATAGGGAGAATTAATAGTATTTTGCTCCATAAAAAACTTTAGGACCTACAATTTAACCATGGAGAATGATTTATAGGAAAATATACAAGCATGTATATAAATCATGAATTTTTAGCTTATTTACCATGACCTCACATAAACACTATGATCTGCAGAGAACATCAACTATATTTGAATCATCAATGTAGATTTTGTTTTTGGCATCATAAGTAATGACTCATAAATGCATAGCAATCAAAATATATATGTAAGATAGTCATGGCAGTGATACGAGTCCAAGAGTAGTGATAGTCAGGTAAAAGATTGAGGACAACATGATATGTTACCTAAATGAGGACAACACATTTCTATGTCAATAAGGGAATGCTTTAACAAGTCATTGAGTTGAAAGGTTAGCCATGGTAGTCAAATACTAAAGAAGAAGATGAATCTTGATAATTTCATGTACCTAAATCTACATGATGCGGATAGGCTAGTTGATCTTAGAATTGAGGATGACATTAGAGAGGTTTTTGATCATTTTAAAGCCCGACATTAAATGTTGCTCTTTTCTGCAACTATGCCAAAAAAATAAAAATTGCAAGAAGTTCTCTAGTCAAGCCTCTACCTCTTAATGCAAGTAGAGGTGGTGCGACAAAATTGGATGTTATATAGGAGGAGTATTGTAAACAAGAAGAAAATATTTTTTTATCTATTGGAATGTTTGCAGAAGACTCCACCCCCTTTCTCAACTTCTATGAAAACAAGTCAAATTTTGATGATATTTATGAATATCTCCTTCTAAAAGGTGTAAAAGTTGTGGAAATACATTGAGGAAAGGATAAGGAAGAAAGAGAAGGAAGTGGAAAATGAAAGAAAAATGTTATTCTCACTCCTAAATCAAAGAGCAGGGGTTAAGGCAAGTGCCATTGCTCTCATTGTGATAAAGATGCCCATCCAAAGGAGGGATGTTGTAAACAACACCTCAAGTTGGCTACTTCTAATTATAAGGGTAGGGATAAGACTATTATTCATATGGAAAGGGATTAGAAATATATGAATACTCCAATGAGTATGAGAACCTAATTTGTGTCATGCTCAAAGAAAAGAGTTTCAAAAAGTGGTGTTTTCTCTTATGGTAAGGAAGAGCTCACTCAACTATTTCATGCAAAGATACAAGTCAAAGGTAAAAAGATAAATGTGTTGTTTTACTCATGTTCACAATATGGCCTTATTTCTTCCATGTTGTTTAGTGAGTTGGGGTTGGATATTGTGAATCACCCATGTTCACGGTCTTCGGGGCAGTTGCAACATTGAAAATCAGAAAGGTACTGAATCAATGCGATTTCACATTTAATTTGCATCTGCAATACAAGGATGAGATAACTATTGATGTTGGACCATTAGATGAAAGCAATGTAATTTTTGGTAGTCCCTATCTATACATGATGGATGCTATTTACTTTAAGCTCAAGAATTGGTAGAAGTTTTGGTTGGATGGAAATAGCTTCTTTGTGGATTTTTATGTTGCTAGATTCAAGATTGCAATTGCTAGTACCTCAAAATCTAGAAAATTAAACAACACTGTTAGAACGTTAGATTCCCCAATGAAAGATAGATGTTATATGCATGAAGAGTTTGTTCATGGGACTATTGTCAATCCTCAAACATATTTGGAATAGCAAGCTAAGGATCAACATATGCAACAAAAGATAGTGTTATCACAAGAAAGCATACATGTACACTTTGGGGAGAGGTAGAGCATTAGCTCAAGTTGACATCTACAAGGGTGACTGGTCTTTTTCCTATGGTTGGTATGATGCATGGGATAGTCATTCAAGGAGTAGGGTGCCATGGCTGGTTCTTTGATGATTAGAATAATGAGTGGACTTGGGGGTTGTAAAGCCATGTTAAGAAGCATGCTTGAGAGCTCTATATATTCTGAGTTTTGAGAGCTTTTGGATAACAATATCCCTCTTATGGAGAATTATGAACTAAAAAATTGGCTCCAAAAGTATACTTGGCCATTAGGATGTCATGAAAACACATTCAAGTGTCAATGAGGAGCTAGGAGAGTGAATTCATCAATATGCCAATGACAAGGAGTTGTGAAATGATCAAAGATGATCATGAATTAAATGGCACTTCAAAAGTCTCACTCAAAGTTTTAGACATCAATTATGACTCTAAAAAGCTACTTTGGCAAGTTCATCGCTCGTAGTAAAGTAAAAATGGTGCATTTAATTTGGTGAACTCATCAGCTACCTTGGTAAAGTCATCAAGTGCTTTAATGAGCTTATCAATTGCCCCAACAAATGTAACAAGAAGTGAATTCTTACTAGTGAAACCAATGAACTTAGTTTGATATGAACAACAAGTGAAATATGAAGAATTAAAATGTTTGATCTTCCATTTAGTTGATTGGTTTTCCATCTTTTAGAGGTTGGGAGGTTGTAGGAAGGTCATATATTGCCTACCATGTTTGGGAAGTGGTTCACTCTCATTGCATGGTGGTTGTAGCTCATCTTCATGACTATTGGAAGTATGAATGCAAGTAAGAGTGAAGTGAGAATGTGTTGCAATTGTAATAGATGCACTCAAATTATTGTGTGAATTTATTAGTGTTGTATAAGAAATTGTAAATTTGTGATCAACCTTGTCGTAGTAGAATTAAGGCATTTTCTCTCTAGAGCTAGATATTTTCACCCTATGTTGGGTTTTCTCTAAGAAAAATTATGTGTCTAGTTTGTTGTGTTTTTATACTCGATATCTCCACATGTGTTGAGAACTATTTGTTTCTTTTATTTGTACATATCATTTATAGTGTGACATCCATTATTAAGTGGTTTGTGTAATACCCTAAAAATGGTCACCTAAATCATGGGCCCCTAATCCCGACAACATCACCAAGGTCCTAACCAAAGGCAATTAAATCAACCTTGAGCATCTAATTAATTAATTCTTTAATCATTAATGTTACATGGCAATAAATCACTCTATATTAATTAAATATTTAATTAATTAATTAAATCATTCCAAGTAAATCATTTTAATCAATTATCCTATTTATTTAATTAAATATCCTAGCATATTTAATTAATAAATAAATTTGTCATTTAAATCACAAAAAAAGGAATGAATTTAAAGAAAAAGAGGAATTAATTTACAAAAAGAGATTAATCACAAAAAGAGGGATTAATCTGCAAAAGAAAGAGTTAAATTGAAAACAAAAGAAAAGAATTAAATTAAGAGAAGAAATCAAACTTAAGATGTTTCTTTTTCTAAAATTGAGATAACTTGAGAAATCAGAAAAGCAATTCAATTGAATTAATCATTTTCTCTAAAATTAATACTTAAAGCTTTTCTTGAGGAAAGAGGTTCAGTTGCATTGAAAAAGACTTTTTCTATATAAAAATCTTGAGCAAATTAAATAAAAGTGTATGGAATCGACTATTTTTATCTCAAGTGCATGGAATCAACTAAATTTTATCTCCAATACAGAATTAGACTTATAATCTGAATGTATTCAATCAAGCTATAATTGGAATCTATCTCAAGGTTAACTTAATCTGATCTCTCAATTATTTCAATTAAACGGGATTGTGCTTTTTCTTGAGGAATCTCAACCGTTCAGTGTTAATCGATCTTGACTGCTGGTCTCTCATTTGAGTCTCTATAAATTCAGCCTTCATCTCTCATTCAAAACACCCTGGAGATTTATTGTTATTATGTAGTTTTTGCTCTAGAGTCATTGAAGATATTATGCTTTGAGATTATTGCATCTTAGTTTATCTTTTTGAATATTTAGTTTAATTATGATCGCTTGAATTCATCTAGCTTAATCTTGCATCCATTTAGCTTAATCTTGCATACATTTAGCTCATTCTTGTGCTCATATAGATTAAATCCTTCGTCATGGTGTAGTCTAGTCATTGGTATTGCTTAGACAAATCTGAGAGCAAGTCTATACTCGCATCTTTTAGAAGGCAATAGTTCGATTTGTTGTGGTTTTTATATTCATGATTATATCTGTCTAACCATGCATGCAATGACTTAATTGAAGTGTTATGTCTTACAGCTTGCAGACCTTTATCCACTTTTCACACACACATTTTTTGGCACCCACCATGGGGCAAAACACTTCATCTTTCGCCCTCGCAGATTAACTTACTTCTATTTTTCAGATTTATTTTTTGGATTTTTTTCGTACAGTTGGATTTTTTCCGTACAGTTACTACAAAAACTCGTACGAGTTTTTATAGAGACCCGAATGACAAACTGCAAGTATCGTATGGTTCGTCATTAATTATCATACGACTCGGTGAGAATACTCATTTGTATTTTGGTTTTGGTATTAAAATAGATTACATTTTTAAGCTTTTTTCTTGTTGAATTTTTATGGTACTAATGCTAACCCTGACTTGTTTTCTGTCTGCCTGAGAAATTTTGACAGCCTAACCAGTTTTTGCAGAACGCTTGTCAAAGAACAGACCTATCGCACAAAAACAATAGACTACTGATTCGTTGTTTTTGCAGGTTGCCTAAGGAGATTCAAGTGAAGTTCGTGTATTCTTTAAATTCATTTTTTTTAGGCACTTAAATTGCTATCTGATTAATGAACAAATTTGTCTTTTATGTTTTAAGAAAAATATAAGAGGTGGGAGAGTATTCTCTTGTCTGCACAAACAATCAAAAATCTAGACCCTCGAAGCTTTTTTCTAAGTTTGAGATTTGTGCACCTTTAGCGGGCCTGTCACGGTGGGAAAAAGTAATCACCCTATGAGAATGAGCCAAGTGAGTACATTTGGACCTGAGCATTCCAACTCACTATAATAAATAGGCCTTTGGTGATTAAAGTCTCAGAGGATGGGATTATTTGGGTTTTCTCTTTGAGATCTCTCATATCGAGCATTTTTGTAGGGCCTCGCAGTCTCAATCACGTTTATGTGACTACAACTTGTTTCGGTACCTTGTCAGGCTATAGGCCTCAATCATGCTTGTGTGACTTCAAGGGGTTATTTCGAACGAAATTCCTGACTAAGAACTATAAGATAGAGGCTACCTGATTCACCTTTGAAAGGAGAATAATCTTTGTGCAAGAGAGATAGTAACTCTCCCAAGATACTTGTCATTTCATGCCCCCATTAGCATTTTGAGTCGGCTAATACGATGTTGAGAATCCATTGCATGAGACTCAGCGGTCGTATTCTGATTAGTTATTGGGTTTGTACCTAAGTCTACAAGCAAAGCTTTTCTTCTCTAAGACAACTTCTGTAGAGTTAGCCTATTGTGGTTGAAGTCATTATACATCTTGCGTGCTTACCATGTTTTCATCCCTGAAACTGAAACCGAAATACTAAAACTGGAGAAAACAATCAAACAACATCAAAAACTCAGTCATCTAAACTTTGTCCGTGTCAAAAAACTAGTCTCTGTCAGTCATCAAAACTTTGTCCGTGTCAAAATCTCGTCTATGTCCAGTCCACTATCGTACGAGTCTACTGAATTATTGTTTGGCTATATACGTGTTGTCGTACAAGTCTTAAATGGTCCTGTCAATTTATCATTTGGTCCTATCAGAATTGTTGTCCGAGTCTACAGAAGTGTCATTCTGGTCCTAGATAATTGTTGTCTTACCTTAATATACAGTTGTACGAATAATCATAATCCTCATTAGATTGTCATCTGGAGAACACTAAACTATCATGTGAGTATAGGCAGCAACTCGTACGAGAAACTACCTATGTCATCTGGGAATTGTTAAATTGTCATCTGGATCTAAAAACTCTATTGTACGAATTCTTGATTTTGTTAGTCAAGAAACTTGTCTGTCTACACACTTTTCCAAAATTGTCATACTTGTCTAATCATTCTATAGCGAGCATAAATCTAGTCATCATAATTCTGCGTATAAACAATCTTGATAGTGTACCCCTATTGTTGTGTTGCACGATTTTGTCAATCATCTTTCAGCTAGATCAATCAACTACTTATCAAACTAAATCAAACTAAGTTACTTAGATGACGTCTTATACAGGATAGATTGTTCCTGAAACCAGACTGAGTCTTAATCACTTCTCTCAAATCACTACGTCAAACAAACAACTGGCTTCAATTTGATCTTGACTTCTGCATCACATCTAGTTCTCGATCACATTAGTTATAAATGCCTGTTCAAACCAGACTAAAGGACAATCCTTTTCATTATAGACTAATCCATTCTTTGTAGAAGACCCCATCTCTAACAAACCTTTGTCGTCAAATATACCAATTTTTTATCAATTCTTATCTCCCACCATGTTTGAAGAAAGGAAAGAAAGAGATGTTGCTAAACATGATACTTATGACAATATCAACACCCATGCTAATGACAGTGATTCCTCATCTAGCGAGTCTGAAGCCTCTAAACCTACAGAAGCTGTTATAAATAGTTGTCAAAAGGATAAATATTTTTGAAAAATGATGAAGATTATCATGGATAAAGAAAAAGAAGATTATTTTCTAGAGCTAGCAAAACAAGGCGCTAAACTTCCTACTGATTATAAAATTGAAACCCTTATCGCTAAAGAGGAAGAGACACCCTTAGCACTAGTAAACAAATAATTACAAGCATTACAGATTGAAATCAAAGAAATGAAAAACAAGGATAAATCATCAAAGCAATATTCTTTGGACACGATATGCCCTTTCCCATTTGTAAAAAACCTTTACATGCCTCCATTTCCTTCAAGAGTGGAAATTCCTAAGTTTGATAAATATGATGGCAACGCAGATCCCCAAGATCATGTCAGAGAATTTTGTTCTTTATGTATGGAGTTCATGCACAAACAAATGTATCTCATGCACCTTTTCTCGAGGAGTCTATGAGGATAGGCTATGGAATGGTTTTCAAGCCTACCTATGAGAATTAAATCTTTTGAGGAATTAGTCGAATTGTTTCTCCAACAATACTCCTATAATATTCATCATCCAGTCATTATGATCGAGCTTTGCAATACCAAATAGAAAATAGGAGAACCTTTTCTCACTTTTCTTCAACATTGGAGAAAGATGTTCTCTAGATATTCATGGCCTATTCCAGATTTTGAGAAGATGGACATTTTTGTCAATAACCTGATCCCTAAATTGAAATACAATATCCAAATGCAAGTTTACCCTTCAGTCAACAAAATGGTAGATAGTGCCCTTAGAATGGAATATGTGCTTATAAAGAAAGGAGATATATCACTTTGGAAAGAAACACAACAAGGTTCTAGTTCCAAAGAGAAGAATAAATACTGAAAAATATGGCAAAAATAACAACAGGAATGTTATTAATGATGGAGTGGTGGACATTGTTAAACCAAAATCAAAACCCACAATATTTAATATGGCTAGCGGCACACAAGCCCTCAAAGCAGTTGAAACTGCGACAGAAAACTCTCCTAAGAAATCAAAAGAGTGGTTTAAAGAGAAGCCTTGGCTTTCAAATCCTAAACGTGATTTCACTCCTCTGGAAGAATTATAGGAATCAACTCTTAAGACTTCATTGGCAAATGATCTGATAACATTGCCTGACAACTCTAGACAATATGCTCCAGAAGTTAAACCCAAATGGTGGAGGGAAAACGAGTACTGTGAATATCATTGAAACAAGGGCCATACAACAAACAACTACATGAAACTCAAACATGAGATTCAAGACCTCATTGATGTTGGCAAAATTGTTGTTGGAAATCACACGACTAATGTTGATCACAAAGCCTTCAAAGATCCTTTGCATGCTTATGAACAAGGTGATTCCTCAAAATCCAAGGGAGGTGCCAAAGTCAATTACACCTATGCCAACAATGACAATGTGATCAACACGATTGAATCTTCCCAATCTGAGTATTGCAACGTTATCATAGTCAAAGATAAACAAAATATAACACGAACTGCAAATGTTGTAACCCGTGATCAAAGAAGGTTACTCTAAAAGGAGCTAGTTCCTCAACTCCTCATCAAACAACATCAAACCTACCTACTTCTTCAAATAGACAATTAGATATGATCATGGCTAAATCTAAGCAGTTGGCTTCATCATCCTCTCTTGGTTACATCATTGTCGAACAATTAAAATGAACCACTGCTCAAATCTCCATTTTTTAACTGCTTAGGATCTCTTTTGCTCATAGAGAGATCCTGGACAAAGCTTTGCTCACTACTAATGTCCCCAAAGATTTAGATGTAGATCGGTTTCAATCTATGGTGAGTCACCTAGCTTCGCCTCATTACCTCACCTTCTCTGAAGAAGATGACAATTCACTGAATCACCCACATAACCAACCATTACACATCGAAGCTATGATCCATAAACACTGAGTCAAACGTGTTTTGATAGATGGAGGCGCTGGGTTGAATATTTGTACCTACAGTTTACTGACACAATTGGGATTTTCTGAACATGTCATTTATCCAACAAAGAAAATAACAATCAAATCTTATGATGAAGAAGAAATAACCTCTAAAGGTCTGTTACTATTACCGATCAGGGTAGGACGTGTGGAGAGAAATGTTATTTTCCAGTTGCTTGACCTTCCTCTTTCATACAATATCTTGCTGGGTAGGCCATGGATTCACGAAATGCAAGAAATATCATCTACCTATCATTAGTGCTTGAAATTTCCTTATAATGGAGTTGAAGTCAATATTCCTGCTGATACAAGTTACACCTGTAATACATTGAAACGTTGTACTGATACCTTTGTTCCTCATAACAGAGCAGCCTCTGTAGCCGAAAGTTCAGAAACTTTGATGAAAGATTTAGAAAAGAAATTGAAAATCACAGCTATTGACATGGATGAATACAAGATAGAACCTTTACTTTCACTAATGTCTCTTCCTCCAATGCCAAGACAGTCTGGAAAACCATCAGAGGCTATGAAACCACAAACTTCAACTCTAAATGTCATTTATGATGGTATTTTTGTATAGTCCTCTACTTCCCTTGCAAATAAAACAGAAGAGGAGGTTGTTCTCAAATGGCTTTTCAAAGAAGATAGTGAAAACAAATAAGTGCAACACTGTGAGATTTCCCATGAACAATATGGTCCAGGATATAAGATGATTCAATGCATGGGATATCCAGGTATCGGTCCTCTAGGCAAGCGTCAAGAAGGTATTGTTGAACCTATTCAGCTACAAACTAAGTCTAGAAATGATAAAGCTGGACTTGGATACCATTTAGAGGAGTCATCATATCAGAAACATACTTCTCATCATCAATCTAAGTGGAGGAAAAAGATACTACCTTCAACATCATAGGAAATAAATACTCAGCAAACTCAGGAAGAGTATGAAAAAGAACAAGAAGAATTGGCAATCAAGAGAGAAGAAGCAGCCTGTAATCAAGTTCCAACTGTATCAACAATAACACTACAAGGAGTAGAAATCCCAGATGATATGAGAGAAGACATAGAAGGAATTAAAGAATTATTTGCACCACTGAACATTTCGGTCACATATACAGGAAGAATGCAAGTAGATGATTCAGAAATGGACTCAAATGAGTATGAATGGGGTCCAGAGCCTCTATCAAATACATCTACTGAAGAAACTCCTAAAGAACCTAGTAATATCATAGATGAAGCACAAGAGATAGTGTGCTTAAAACTACAAAAGGAAATAAAGGAAATCAGACTAAAAAGACAAGAAGACTATGAACAACAGTTGAAAGAAGAAAGAGCACAAGAAAATCTTCACCTACTATATCTCCCTCTAATGAGATAGAGCAAATTAGGTATGGGACTACAAATGAAGAATTGGAGGCTACAGAAGTAGGGCCGGTCATTAGTCTGGAAAAGATGACATAGACTAACAAAGTTATCAAGGTTATGTCAATAGGTATGTCAACTACAAGTGATCATTGAACCAAATCACGAAGGAACTTGCAGCATCAAAGATGTAGATATTGATACTATACATACTTTCACTAATCCACTTGAAGAAGAGTCAGAGGCTTCATCTTCTGACTCTGATCACTTTGACATAAGCTCTATTTATGACATTACATACTCGACACCAAACTATGACTACTTTGTCATGAATATCAAAACTCTATCTGTTGAACTTGTTACTGTCGAACCATGATATGTAGTCCAGTCCGAAGTAGAAGATGATGCTAGTGGTAGGTCTATTGGGCTAGATTCCCTAAATACTAACATAAACTTTGATAATCATGTTCTAACTCTTCCTGGTCTCGAGAAGCTTACACAAGGTAGTCTTCTACAACTCGACTTGTTGGTCCGAGGTTGTGATGATAATACCATGAATTCCCTTGAACCTGTTAAATCTTTATCCCCGATACATCCTAAGCTTATTGACTATACTCTCCAAGATCAACCTTTGAATATACCTACCTTTTCCAAAGACTATGCATTAGCCTGTTATCTTAATGCAGTTGAACAAATGGACTCTTCCACTAGTGAAAAAAGTGAGAACATGACAGCAACAAATGTCAAGTATCTTAGTCGCAAAATTTTAAAATAAAATAAAATAAGAGTTCTGATGGCGAAAACCACACTATGGCGGTGTTACAAAAAAAAATAGTAAAATAAAGGACGTACCTAATGGTAAAAACCTCTCTGAGGTGCGTGAAGGTGAGATACTTGACATTTTGCCTGATCACTTTCAAGAGCGATCATCAGTGCTGATAGAACCTACACAACCAACAAATATTGGAACAAAAGAAGCTCGACACATCATACATGTAGCTCAATCCTTGTCAGCCAAAAAACTGAAAGAATTTGCTAACTTCTTCATGGAAAAGATCAATTTTGTATGAACATATGTTGATATGTTGGGTCTGGATCCTGACCTCATAATGCATCATCTTTCTATCACTCCCGAAGTTAAACCTGTTAAGAAAAAACTCCAAAAAATGCATCCTCATGTTGCATTACTTGTTAAGGATGAGCTAGAAAAATTACCAAAAGCTGGATTCATCAGAGCAATTGATTATGCCGAGTGGATATCTAATATTGTACCTGTTTCCAAACCTGACAAATCAATACGTGTTTGCACAGATTTCAGAGATTTAAACAAAGCTTGTCCAGAAGATGATTTTCCACTAGCCAACATAGACATGATCGTGGACATGACTATTGGCTATGAAATGTACTCTTTAATGCATGATTTTTCTAGATACAATCAAATCAAAATTGCACCTGAGGATCAAGAGAAAACAACATTCACCTGTGCATGGGGAACTTTCTACTAGAATGTAATGCCCTCCGGCTTAAAGAATGCAGACGCTACTTATGAAAGAGTTGTAACAACAATTTTTCATGATATGACGCACAAAAACATGGAGGACTATGTCAATGGTACTCTAGTTAAATCTATGAAAAGATCAACACATCTATCAGAACTAGGTCCAATATTAGACAGGATGGAAAAATTCAAACTCAGATTAAATCCTAATAAATGTGCTTTTGGGGTTACATTTGGTAAGCTCCTAGGATACATTGTTTCAGCGAAAGGAATTGAAGTGGATCCAGAAAAATTTAAAGCTATCATGGAAATGCCACCTCCAAAGAATGTCAGTCAAATGAGAAGTTTACAAGGGTGGCTTCAATCAATAAGGTGCTTTATTTCTCAACTAGCAGATAAGGCTCAACCATTCACAAAGGCATTGCGGAAAGGAGTTACATACAACTGGGATAAAGATTGTGAACAACATCTAAAGAAAATCAAGGAATATATTTCTAATCCACCTATATAGATGCCACCAATTCAAGGCAAGCCCTTGATTCTCTACATATCAGCTACTGATACATCACTGGGGGCATTTTTGGCACAACGAGATGAGAATAAAAAGGAAAGAGCTATATATTATATTAGCAAGACCTTGGTGTCCTATGAGATGAACTATACTATCATAGAAAAAGCTTGTTTGGCATTAGTCTTTGCATCATAGAAATTAAGACACTAAATGCTAGCACGTTCTATCAAGTTGGTGGCTAAGATTGATTCACTCAAATACCTTCTCAAAAAAGCAACGCTTATAGGGAGATTGGCTAAATGGGCCATGGTTCTTACAGAATTTGATATTGAATATATAGAATGAAAATCTATCAAAGGACAGGTCATTGCAAATCAAATTGTTGATGCTCCGCTTGAAGACAATCAACCTTTGCACATAGAATTTCCGGATGAATCCATCATGCACCTTACTCAACGATCCTGGAAAATATTCTTTGATGAGTCTTTCACTCAATAAGGTTCTGGTGTTGGAATACTTTTTATCACTCCTCAAAGATATTCACTCCCAAAGATAGCTTACAAGATTCTCTTTCCTTGCACAAACAATATTGCAGAATATGAAGCCTTGGAAAATGGAATCAAGCTAGCTATTGAATGGAAGGTTGTAGAGTTACACATCTATGGAGACTCTCTTTTGATTGTCAACCAAATCGATGATATATATCAGACTCGGGATGAGAAACTAATGCTCTATAAAAGAATGGTTGATGACCTCAAGAAATACTTTATCTTTGTATCATTTCAACAAATTCCCAAATCAGCAAACAGAGTAGCAGATGTTATGGCTACCTTGGTATCTATATCACAGCTACAAGAATATGAGTTCTGCTATGAATTCATGGTGGAAGAGTTACAATATCCTTCTTATGATTCTCCTGAGTCCCAGATGGTCTATTCTATTATTGGACATGATTCATCTCGTTGGAGCCACATTTACTCTTACTTGTGTGACCAAATCATTCTTGCTAATCTTACCTATAATGAGAAAAGAAACCTAATTCAAAATGCTTCACGGTATGTCATCATCGCTAATGATCTATTTAGGCGAGGTTTGGATAGTACTTTTCTTAGGTGTCTAGAAACTGAAGAGTCTCAACGTGCATTATCTGAAGTGCATGAAGGTATTTGTGGATCTCATTCAAACGGTCTAACTTTAGCTCAAAAACTGCTAAGGGCTGACTACTAGTGGCTAGATATGGAGAAATATGCTATAAAATTTGCTAAAACTTGTGAGAAGTGTCAGCTACATGGAAATCTCATACATGCTCCAGCAAGGGATCTAATACATTTCATCACACATTAGCCTTTTCAATAATGGGTGTTTGACCTCATTGGCCAAATCTATCCTGCATCATCTAATGGACACAAGTTTATCATAACTGCCACTGAGTACTTCACTAAGTGGGTAGAAGCAGTTCCGCTAATCAAAGCAACCGGTAAACAAGTAGCTTTGTTCATCCTTAACTATATCATCTGCAGGTATGAGATACCTTCTTCCATTGTGACTGACAGTGGAGGGCAGTTTAAAAACAAAGATCAAGATGAGCTCTGTGAAAAGTTCAAAATCAAACAACACTGGTCATCCATATACTACCCTCAAGGTAATGGACAAGCAGAAGCATCTAACAAAAATATGTTGACTATCTTGCATAGAATGGTAAACAAATCTGGAAAAGATTGGCATCTGCAGCTCAATCCTGCACTATGGGCTTATAGAACAAGTATCAGAACACCTATTGGGGCTACACCTTTTTCTTTGGTGTATGGATTTGAAGTAGTCTTGCTCGTTGAGGTGGAAATACCTTCTTTGAGAGTTTATATGCAAGGTCTTATTACTGATGAAGACTATAGAATATCTAGATTGCAAGAACTCGAGTTGCTGGATGAACGTCGACAAGTGGCATTTGATCTTCTGAGAGCCTACCAAAAGAGAATTTCTAAAGGTTATAACAAGAAAGTTCGAGAAAGAGAATTTCAGGCTGGTGACCTTATTTTGAGAGAAAATCCTAAAAATCAAAAGTTTCGAGACAACAAAGGGAAGTTTGAACCCAACTGGTTGGGTTGGGTCCCTACATTGTTACTGCAGTCTTTGGCTCTGGTGCTTATCAACTCTCAATATCGGAAGGAGAACAACTCCGTGAACCGATCAACACCATCCACTTGAAGAAATTCTTCACTTAGTATTCTTTGCTCTAGCAACCTGTACAACTAAAAAGTCCTGAAAAAAAAAAAGAAAAAAAATCAAAAAAGAAAAAAACAAAAAACAAAAAAAGAAAAATCAAATGCCTTGGTGAAAACCTAGTAAACAGGCACCTTTGTAAAAAAAAAGAAAGAAAGAATTTTTTGCCAAGCAGGTGAAAACCTAGTAAACAGGCGCCTCTTGTACTGAAGCGCTCCATCTATCAACGCAAATTTGGCATTTCTCATTTTCACTCCTGCTTTCCTGCATCTTTCCTCTCGCTTGTAAATATCTTTAGTCACTTTTGTGACATCCAGGTTTTTTTGAAACCCTCATGGCTTGAAACTGATCAATGTCCTAGTCTTAGGGTAATCGACTGATCAATTTACATGTCCTAAGCAGTATCAACCAAGTCATCTTTTTGTCGGTAGTACCAAGTCATCCAATCCAAGTTAGTCACTTGTCTCCAAACTATTGAAGAGTTTTATCACTGAGTAAACAAGCAAAACAAGACTATTGGAAACAACCACTAAACTGTTTGAGATATGATTGAAATTTTCTTTGTGTGTTGTCTTTTACATTGGTTTTCAATTATTTTTCCCTCTGAGTAACTCGAGGAAGTCTATCTTGACTAAGAGGAGCAAGGATTGGGGGCATAATACCTTTTTTTTTGTTTTTTGCTTGTAGGAGTGATTCCGATGATCTGGAAACATCTCATAAGCTGGGTGTTTGTGATTAGTGCCTTCACATCAAGGTGAAATCACCACACATACTTGGACTCTGCTTATTTGTATGCCATAGGGAGGTTGGAGTCATTTCTTTGTATGTTTTGAGGGAATTTATTTAATGTTCAATCCAGATGCATGCATAATCTATCCAAGGATATGAACAATAAAAGGGTCATTACAGACAAGATAATTAATATTGCATATGAAAAGGAAGGAACTCTATTTTGCGTGCTTTGTTTGTAAAACACTCTGTGATGAAAATTAAGCATACCAAATCCAGTGACTAAGTTTAGGTTGCATTCATTCTAAATTTTATTCATTTCAAGTGATTTCAGCATGATAACAATGATCTCTTTATCTTTTGAATGAGAGTCTGAAGCAATCATCATTTCTCAACTCAGTGGTCTCTTTTTCATCATCGTTTCTTTGATTGAGTACTTATGTATTGAGATGTTAGCTAGATACATGAGCATGTTATATAGATCCATACATTTCATTATATATTTATTGGTATTCATATTACTGCATAAAAAAAACTAAACATTTGCATTACTAGTTACTCATTTTCATCATTTATTTGAATATTGAAAATAAATGAAAAAAAAAACATCTATATTCATCTCCATTACATACATCCATACTAAAAAGATATGCATACATATAGAATAAATCATATTGAAAAACATCTCATAATCAATCAACACTAGTATGCTGAAATCAAATCAAGAGCTCGTATATCTTGTCATAATCTCAGTGTCTAAGAGTACAAATGATATCAACTGTCATATACAATGTCTCATCAGAGCAAGAATCGTATAGGCTACAAAAGTGGGGTATATAACAAAATCTAGGAGATATAACAAATCTAGCTCTTTGCCTCTCCCTCATCACTGGGTGGAGGAGGTGGTGCCTATTGACCGACGTCATGTATGGGTGCCCCAACTCCCTCAGATCGATCCATATACTAAGAATACGACACAACCTACTGTGCTATTGGGACCGCTACACTATAAGTTGCGACATAATAAGTTGCACGACTCATCTGATGCAAAACCTCTCGTTGAAGAGCATCACGCTCTACTCTCACCTCTACAAGTTATCAATCTCGCTTTGCTCTAACCTTTGCAAGTTGTCGATCGCGCTCATCTCTGATCTCAACGAGCTATCAGTCTCTCTCTGCCAGCTGCGTCCATGCCACTGTCAACTATGATTGCAAACATGTCAACCTTGACCTCAAAGATCGTACTATGTCTGGTACTGTCTTCTCTCTCCCAACATCCCCCTCTCCACCTCCCTACTCATCTCTTTGTTGCCTAACCTACCTAAGAGTCGATCTCTCCTCCTCAACTCCAACCTCTATTGCCCTAGAACCGCCAACCTCAACCCCAACAGCTCCTAAGGATCCACCCTCCCCTCTCTGTCGCTGTCAACCTCCCATTGTTGCCCTGTTAATACTAGCACCAGGATCACCTTTTGCCCATCTAGGTACATCCACTCTCTATCCCTGTACCTGCCCTCGTCCCTATACCTGGCCTGGTACTTATGCCTGTGCTGGTGCATCCTCCTCAATCTCCTCTATAAGAGGCACATGCTCTCCCAGATCTGTAAACTAAGGAAAAGGGTGTCTTTGAAACCAATCTCTATACTGGGCCAATGCCCCTGCGTCTGCTACATCCTCTAGATAATCCCATCTCTGCGGTTGTAAACCCGCTAACTCCTGCATGCTCAGTGCATATGATAGTCTTGGTGCCCATCCTCGTCTCTCCTCCTCCCCATATCGAGCATAGGCTGTGAACTCTTGGGATATACTTTGTGGTCTCCCATACTATCTCAAAACCCTAGATACTACAAATTGCTCAATAATAGAACTCAATCTGTCGATCAGAGGTTGAGTCATAAACATATCCTTCCTCTGTGCTCTCCAATCGTCCCATAGCTCTAGACCCTTGTATGGTCTCCATACTACGGTGATCAAATCATCCAACTGCCTCCTCCAATAATCAGTCTTGCCCAGGTAGGGTTGTGTAACATAACCCGGATAACAACATACAATACGCTGGTGCACCTCCCGCGAATCATCTACAATAGGTCTGCATACTGGGATGTGCTCCCATGCCCATATGTGTAAAACTAACACACATGTTTCCATGCTCTTCCCCTCCTGATACATAATCTCATGCATCTCATGATACATATGAGAAAGTAAGCATTATCCCCACCCTAACCTCACTAGATGAGTCAATAACCTCTAAAGCATCCTGCCCCAACCACATAGAAATCCCTATTGTCCTTTGTCGAGCATCACAAAATAACTGATCATACCAGCCAAAACGCAAGCTAGAGGGTACTGCACACCATATCTGCTCATCAAATCATCCTAAGTAATAGCGCGATCAAGGATAGTCTCGTCATGGAATATCCGTCTCAAAGCCAAAATACCCGGTCGTGGAATAGCATCATAATCAACCTTATCTCCAGCAAACAGAATCCTCAATATCCTGTATATATCCTCTGGTGTGATGTTCATCTCTCCAACCGGTAAATGAAAGGTGTTATACTCAGAATGAAAATGCTTAACTAAAGCGATCAACATACCGTGATTCACACGAATATCAAGCATCTGTAATAGGTATTTGAATCCACACAAACCAATATGACCTCTCTCTGCATCTGATAAATCACGCACTAGCCTCATTGTGGGCGGAAATGTACACCGAAACTGAATATCTGGAAACTAAATTTGCAAAATCGAACATGCAAATTGTCAATATGTGACCCAATTTGTGCTAAGAATGTGATAAACATGCTATAGAATCCAAATATACAACATTCAAAATAAAAAATTGTTGTTTGCAACCTCAAAAATACTTGTTTTTTATACGAGTTTCTCCAAACAAGTAGCAACTCATACGAGCAAAAATTACAAGTTGAACGATTAAACAGTCTCATACGACAAACAATATCCTGTCACATGACTAAATGGTCTTTTCAGAACTCTCTTGTACGATACTAGGGTAGACATCAGAGGACAAACCTTATATGTTCATACGACAAAATACAAAAGGATAGAAACTCATACGACAAACAGTAACAACCCACACGATAAAACGAAAAACATGACTTCAAAACGAATTTTAAAATTAAAAAATTCAACAAAAATTCAAAAATTAAGAAATGCAAAGGTTAAAGATCGATCACTTACTATTGAGGCATAGTTCTACAGTCGATTATGTCGTCTCTAGTGCTCGAATTGATGCTCTTGAATTGGATTTGCCATTTTTCTTCGCAGGAGGTTTTTTCAAATTTTAAACTTTGAGAGGTAAAAATGAATTGATAATGACACATTGAACCCCTTATATAGCCCAAACCCTAATTTTTAAACTTGCTCCGATGGACATCAAATTTGTACCCTAAGCTAAATCGATTGTCCCGAGTCCATTTTCGGGATCGAAATCAAAATCTGACATCAATTTTCTAGTCAAAATTTCACAACATTGACCACTTCGTACTTTCATCCTCAAGTCAATTTTTGAATCATTTTGCGCTCACTTCAATTCTAAATCTCAATTTAATTCTCAAATCAACTCTTATTTTAATCTTCAACATCAATCTTCATGCTCAAATAATTATCATCGCTAAATCTTTTTATCTTCTCAAAATTGCCTAAAATCATTGTACCCTTGCTACCTTTCGATTTCACTCCCGAGGGGGCATACTCATGACATCTTTTTAGTGATTATCATTATTCAAAGTCAAGAATTTTTCAAATCTTCATCTAAAAGTCAAGCAAAAATATATTCAGTCAAAGAAAATCAATTAAACCTTGTTACTAGGGGTATCTTAACTAAATCACGTCGTATCAAGTTGAGATTCTTCGATGTCAAATAAAGAAATCTCTAGGGGCATATCAATCTTTGTCCTTAACTAAATCAATCTTCAAATCGATGTTCAATTTCATCACATCAAATCAAGCTGGACATTTTCTCTTGCTAATCGATTCTTGTTCAATCAAGTTCAAAATCAATTGTGTCTCTTGCTCAATCTAGTTCAATCAAGTTCTAGATCGATGCTCGTTTCTTGATCAATCAAGTTCAAGAACGGTATCTCTCTCTTTGTAGATTCTTGTTCAATCAAGTTCAGAATCGATTCACTTTGCTCAGTCGATTCTTGTTCAATCAAGTTTGGAATCGGTTTTATCTCTCGAAAAGTCGATTCTTGTTCAATCAAGTTCAAAATCGGTTGTGTCTCTTGCTCAATCTAGTTCAATCAAGTTCTAGATCGATGCTCATTTCTTGATCAATCAAGTTCAAGAACAGTATCTCGCTCTTTGTCGATTCTTGTTCAATCAAGTTCAGGATCGATATCGCTTTAATCAAATCAAGTTGAACATCTTGCTCTTCATCGGTTTGTGATCCATCAAGTTCAGAACTGGTATCTATTTGACATCAACTATTCTTTGAACCAACGCGTTGCTCGCACATTAATTCAAAGGGGCAAATGTAATACCCTAAAAATGGTCACCTAAACCATGGGCCCCTAATCTCGACAACATCACCAAGGTACTAACCAAAGGCAATTAAATCAACCTTGAGCACCTAATTAATTAATTCTTTAATCATTAATGTTACATGGCAATAAATCACTTTATATTAATTAAATATTTGTTTAATTAATTAAATCATTTCAAGTAAATCATTTTAATCAATTATTCTATTTATTTAATTAAATATCCTAGCATATTTAATTAATAAATAAATTAGCCATTTAAATCACAAAAAAGGAATTACTTTAAAGAAAAAGAGGAATTAATCACAAAAAGAGGGATTAATCTGCAAAAGAAAGAGTTAAATTGAAAACAAAAGAAAAGAATTAAATTAAGAGAAGAAATCAAACTTAAGATGTTTCTTTTTCTAAAATTGAGATAACTTGAGAAATCATAAAAGCAATTCAATTGAATTAATAATTTTCTCTAAAATTAAAACTTAAATCTTTTCTTGAGGAAAGAGGTTCAGTTGCATTGAAAAAGGCTTTTTCTAAATAAAAATCTTGAGAAAATTAAAGAAAAGTGCATGGAATCAGCTATTTTTATATCAAGTGCATGGAATCAGCTATTTTTATCTCAAGTGCATGGAATCAACTAAATTTTATCTCCAATGCAGACTTAGACTTATAATTTGAATGCATTCAATCAAGCTATAATTGGAATCTATCTTAAGGTTAACTTAATTTGATCTCTCAATTATTTCAATTAACCAGGATTGTGCTTTTTCTTG